>NW_026891003.1:15000-121205 GCF_015708825.2 Lethenteron reissneri
CTAGCCCTAGCTCCTACTGCTAACCCCTAACGCTAGTCTCTACCGCTAGCCCTAGCTCCTACTGCTAACCCCTAACGCTAGTCTCTACCGCTAGCCCTAGCTCCTACCACTAACCCCTGACGATAGTCCCTACCGCTAGTCTCTACCGCTAGCCCTAGCTCCTACTTCTAACCCCTACCGCTAGTCCCTACCGCTAGCCCTAGCTCCTACCGCTAACCCCTGACGCTAGTCCCTACCGCTAGCCCTAGCTCCTATCGCTAACCCCTGACGCTAGTCTCTACCGCTAGCCCTAGCTCCTACCGCTAACCCCTACCGCTAGTCCTTACCGCTAGCCCTAGCTCCTACCGCTAACCCCTACCGCTAGTCTCTACCGCTAGCCCTAGCTCCTACCGCTAACCCCTTAATGCTAGTCTCTACCGCTAACCCTAGCTCCTACTGCTAACCCCTAACGCTAGTTCCTACCGCTAGGCCTAGCTCCTACTGCTAGCCCTAACGCTAGTTCCTACCGCTAGGCCTAGCTCCTACTGCTAACCCCTGACGCTAGTCTCTACCGCTAGCCCTAGCTCCTACCGCTAACCCCTGATGCTAGTCCTTACCGCTAGCCCTAGCTCCTACCGCTAACCCCTGATGCTAGTCTCTACCGCTAGCCCTAGCTCCTACTGCTAACCCCTGACACTAGTCCTTACCGCTAGCCCTAGCTCCTACCGCTAACCCCTAACGCTAGTTCCTACCGCTAGCCCTAGCTCCTACTGCTAACCCTCAACGCTAGTCCCTACCGCTAGCCATAGCTCCTACCGCTAACCCCTGACACTAGTCCCTACCGCTAGCCCTAGCTCCTACCGCTAACCCCTGACGCTAGTCTCTACCGCTAGCCCTAGCTCCTACCGCTAACCCCTGACGCTAGTCTCTACCGCTAGCCCTAGCTCCTACCGCTAACCCCTGACGCTAGTCTCTACCGCTAGCCCTAGCTCCTACCGCTAACCCTTGACGCTAGTCCCTACCGCTAGCCCTAGCTCCTACCGCTAACCCCTAACACTAGTCTCTACCGCTAGCCCTAGCTCCTACCGCTAACCCCTAACACTAGTCTCTACCGCTAGCCCTAGCTCCTACCGCTAACCCTTGACGCTAGTCCCTACCGCTAGCCCTAGCTCCTACCGCTAACCCCTAACACTAGTCTCTACCGCTAGCCCTAGCTCCTACCGCTAACCCCTTAATGCTAGTCTCTACCGCTAACCCTAGCTCCTACTGCTAGCCCTAACGCTAGTTCCTACCGCTAGGCCTAGCTCCTACTGCTAACCCCTGATGCTAGTCTCTACCGCTAGCCCTAGCTCCTACCGCTAACCCCTGATGCTAGTCCTTACCGCTAGCCCTAGCTCCTACCACTAACCCCTGATGCTAGTCTCTACCGCTAGCCCTAGCTCCTACCACTAACACCTGATGCTAGTCCCTACCGCTAGGCCTAGCTCCTACCGCTAACCCCTAACGCTAGTCCCTACCGCTAGCCCTAGCTCCTACTGCTAACCCCTACCGCTTGTCTCTACCGCTAGCCCTAGCTCCTACTGCTAACCCCTACCGCTAGTCTCTACCGCTAGTCTCTACCGCTAGCCCCTAGCTCCTACCGCTAGCCCCTACCGCTAACCCCTGACGCTAGTCTCTACCGCTAGCCCCATCGTGCTCTCTGTGACGTGCTGTGATGTGCTGTGAATTGCAGATGCACATCATTAACTACAGGCAGAGCTACGGCAACGTGAGCGCGGCCAAGGGCTACCCAGACGGGCTCGCCGTGTTCGGTGTCTTCTTCCAGGTAGCCACGCACCCCACCCAGTGCAGTGTGTGTAGTGTACAGTGTAGTGTAGTGTGTATAGTGTAGTGTATTGTAGCGTAGTGTGTATAGTGTAGTGTATAGTAGTGTATAGTGTAGTGTAGTATGTGTAGTGAGTGTAGTGTGTACAGTGTGTGTGTAGTGTATAGTATAGTGTAATTCACGTAGTATATAGTGTAGTGTATAGTAGTGTAGTGTATAGTGTAGTGCCTAGTGTAGTGAGTGTAGTGTGTGCAGTGTGTGTAGTGTAGCGTCTGCAGTGTGTAAAGTGTATAGTGTTGTGTGGTGCGTAGTGTAGTGTATAGTGTAGTGTATAGTAGTGTAGTGTGTAGTAGTGTGTAGTGTATAGTAGTGTATTGTGTAGTGTATAGTAGTGTAGTGTATAGTAGTGTAGTGTATAGTAGTGTAGCGTATAGTAGTGTAGTGTATAGTGTAGTGTATAGTGTAGTAGTGTATAATAGTGTAGTGTATAGTGTAGTGTATAGTAGTGTAGTGTATAGTGTAGTGTATAGTGTAGTGTATAGTGTATAGTGTAGTAGTGTATAATAGTGTAGTGTATAGTGTAGTGTATAGTGTAGTGTAGGGTGTAGCAGCGTAGCTGCGCTAACCGCCACACCAGGACACACGCATGTGCTGCAATGCCTCCCCGCGTGATGTCGCACGGCCGTCTGACGGATTCCCCGCGTGGTCCACCAACCCTCGCTCCACCGCTCCTCGACACGCAGGTGGGAGCGAATTTCTCGAGTCTGGACTCGTTCCTCACAGCGCTGCCCAACATCTCGCGCCCAGGTGATTGTGTGTACTGTGTGTGTACTGTGTGTGTACTGTGTATGTGTACGGTGTGTGTGTACTGTGTATGTGTACGGTGTGTGTGTACTGTGTATGTGTACGGTGTGTGTGTACTGTGTATGTGTACGGTGTGTGTGTACTGTGTGTGTGTACGGTGTGTGTGTACTGTGTGTGTGTACTGTGTGTGTGTGTACTGTGTGTACTGTGTGTGTACTGTGTGTGCTGTGTGTGTGTGTGCTGTGTGTGTACTGTGTTTGTGTGCGGTGTGTGTGTACTGTGTGTGTGTACTGTGTGTGTGTGTACCGTGTGTACTGTGTGTGTACTGTGTGTATACTGTGTGTGTGAGTACTGTGTGTACTGTGTGTGTGTACTGTGTGTACTGTGTGTGTGTACTGTGTGTACTGTGTGTGTGTAGTGTGTGTGTACTGTGTGTGTATACTATGTGTGTACACTGTGTGTGTACTGTGTGTGTGCTGTGTGTGTGTGTAATGTGTGTGTACTGTGTGTGTGTGTACGGTGTGTGTGTACTGTGTGTGTACTGTGTGTATGTACTGTGTGTGTGTACTGTGTGTGTACTGTGTGTACTGTGTGTGTAGCGTGTACTGTGTGTGTGTACTGTGTGTATGTACTGTGTGTGTACTGTGTGTGTGTACTGTGTGTATGTACTGTGTGTGTGTACTGTGTGTGTACTGTGTGTATGTACTGTGTGTGTGTGTACTGTGTGTGTACTGTGTGTATGTACTGTGTGTGTGTACTGTGTGTGTGTACTGTGTGCGCGTGTGTGTACTGTGTGTGTACTGCGTGTGTGTGTGTGTGTACTGTGCGCGCGTGTGTGTACTGTGCACGCGTGTGTGTGCGTGTACTGTGTACTGCGCGTGTGCGTGTACTGTGTGTGTGTGTACTGTGTGTGTGTACTGCGCGCGTGTGTGTGTGTACTGTGTGTGTGTACTGTGTGTGTACTGTGCGTGTACTGTGTGTGTGCACGTACTGTGTGTGTGTGTCTACTGTGTGTATGCCTATTGTGTGTGTATGTTTACCTAGTGTGTGTGTGTGTACTGTGTGTGTTTGTACTGTGTGTGCTGCGTGTGTGTGTGTACTGACACAGTACACACACGCACGCACACAGTACACACACACAGTCCACACACAGTACACACGTGGTGTGTGTGTACTGCGTGTGTGTATTTATTAATCATTATTTGTTATCAACAATTTTAGTAAATATTAATCATTTATTAAATATTCATAGCAATCATTTATTAATATGTATTAACAATACGTTTATTATTCATCAACAATATGAAAAATTATTTATTCATTACCAATAGTCATTAATCATCATTAACTTATCAACAGCACGTCTATTATCGTTGGTTTTTTACCCTTCTATCTGGCAACAAAACTGACACCTTTTTTTACGAGGAGTCATGTTTGCATAGACCACAATACCTGCAGTCATAACGCCTTTTAGCGTCATCTGGTCCAACACCATGTGAGACTAGGCTCTAAGGAAAGCTGTCTCGGGCATGGACCAATCAACTTCAAGGACAGTGCATATCATTATCAGAGTTGTGTGTTTTTTGTTTGCATTATGACCGCAGGTATTGTGGTCAATGCAAACATGTCTCCTTGTAAAAAAATGTGTCAGTTTTGTTGCCAGATAGAAGGGTAAAAAAACAATTATCATATTTTTTACTGGCAAATGAGGTTCCAATGGAGCACGTCTATTATTAATCATCACGATAAATTATCGATCGCTCGCCATTATTTCATTCTTACGAATTTTGTCTCGATCTCATTGTTCCCCCCCCCCCGTCCGCCCTAGGCATGAACAGCAGCGTGACGGCTCCGAGCCTCCTGTCGTTTGTGCCGGGAGCGCTCGCATCGAACGCCGGCTCCTTCTACCGATACAACGGCTCTCTCACGACGCCCACCTGTGACGAGTCGGTGATCTGGAGCGTTTTCAAGAAGCCACTCTCGCTGGGGCAAGCACAGGTGTGGTGTGTGTGGTGTGTAGGGAGTGTGGTGTGTGTGTGTTAGTGTATGTGTGTATGTGGTCCCATCGGTGAGCTCCTCCGGCAGGCAAGGTTGTGTTGGCTGGGCCATGTAGCCCGCATGCCCAGCCACCGCATGCCTAAACAGCTTTTGTTCGGCCGGATCGAGGGGGTAAAACGGGCGCGGCACGGGCTAGAGAAGAGATGGAGTGATGTGGTACAGGAGGACGTGGAGCTGAGTGGACTTGCCGATGACTGGTACCAGCGGTGTCAAGATCGGCCTCAGTGGAGGAGGCTCGTGAAGGACGCTACTGGGTAGTTGGAGGCAGTCGCCCTCCAACAACAACGGAGGGCGGAGGAGCGACGCTCACAACAACGAGCGGAGCGCCGGGTGGATAAAGCACGGCAAGTTGGCACAGTAGGGGGCACAGGTGGTGCATCAGCCAGTCATCTCGGTCGTCTCGGTCAGTCGGCACATGGCCTGGCACAAGCGTCGTGGTGACGTCACCGCCACTTAGTGGCGAACGGCGGTTGTTGTGTCTACCTGTGTGTGTAGGTGTGTGTGTGTAGGTGTGTGTGTGGGTATAGGTGTGTGTGTACCTGTGTGTGTGGGGGTATAGGTGTGTGTGTGTAGGTGTGTGTGTACCTGTGTGTGTGTGGGTATAGGTGTGTGTGTACCTGTGTGTGTGTGGGTATACGTGTGTGTGTGTAGGTGTGTGTGTACCTGTGTGTGTGTCGGTATAGCTGTGTATGTGTAGGTGTGTGTTGTCCTGTGTGGTTGTTGTTGTTGTTTGCTAAACCACTGCCCCAACCGCTCACCCACCCGCACCGCCCACAGCTTGATCTGTTCAGCACCCTCTTGTTCTACGATGCCGAGGAAGATGGAGCCGCTGGTCAACAACTCCCGCCCCGTCCAGAGCCTGGGCACCCGTGCCGTCTACTTCATGGACACCGCCAACGCCACCACCACCACCCTCTCGCCGGCCACACCATCGCCCACCGCCGCAGCGCCCGGCCAACACCCTCCGTCGCTCGGCCTCACCACCTCCCTCCTCATCCTCGCATCGTTGCTCACCTGGGCAGCCGGTGTTCACCTGTAGAGGTGGGGAGGGTGGTGGGTGGTTAGGGGAGGGGGGGGGGAATAGGTGAGGTGGGTGAGGGAGGACTTTTTTTCTGGTAGGTGACGTTTCCACGCACAGGTTGACTCACCTGTATGTGAAAGACTCACCTGTACGTTGGGGGTGGAGTTATATCTATAAGCGGTTCAACTCCTCCCGTAGAGAGTTGACTTGGCTCGTCATCCTCGTCTGCCTACCAGTGGTCAATAACAACAACAACAATCAAACTAATTGGCATCACCTTCCTGTTTGTGCAAATAATCTTTTTCGGCATCCGTCCTGAGCCGTTTTGCCATAGGAATGTGGAATGTCCATCAAATATTTTTTTGTTAACCTACAATTTTTTCTAACCTTGACTTAAAACTTTCGTGACAGCAGGAATTCACATTCTTTGGTGCTTTCGGTTAAAAGTCACGTAGATAGAAAAAAAAATTAAGTGAACAAAGATACAAAATAGAAACCACAAAGTTTCGATCACAACACCGGGGATCGTCTTCAGCAGGAAGATGATCGTCGTGGTTTTTTAAAATTGTATTTCTATTCACTTTATTTTTTTTTCTATCTACGTGACTTTACCGAAAGAACAAAAGAATACTAAAATTAAAACATCAACGTGACCTTAACCTCAAACACAGCCGGCGGAGGGAGCAATATATCGACCAATCGGATGCGAGAGATTATTGATGCGTAGGCGACCAATCGCGTGGCTGCGTGAATCCGTCCAATCACTGACGTCAGACTGACCCAACCCACCACCACCACCACCCTCTAACTTTTGACACTTTTAAAAAATGGATGTGTTTTTAAATGTTTAGTTTCTTCGTAATTAAACCTATCCAGGAAATGATTAGACACGCATTTGATTCAAGTTAACATGCCTGTCAACCCCTTATCAGTGCTGCCCTGCCTTAGAAAAATACCAAGTCAGTCCTCACTGGTCACCCCGTACCCCTTTATAAATGCAATGTGGTGAATACTTGACCAGTGGTGATGGTAGTGGTCACTCGACTGACCAATGAGAAGTCACCCTAGCTGGCACGTGAGCACGTGTGTCTGTGTGTGTGTGTCTGTGTGTGGGGAGCGGTAGTGTAGTGGTTAGCGCACTGCGCTACGAACCCAGCGACCCGAGTTCGATTCCCGCTCACGGCCAACATCAGTGACGATTATCTGAACCGGTCCTGGGACTCCTCCCCTAGGTCGACTCGGGTTCAAAAACGAGTACCTGGTGTAGCGGTAGTGTAGTAAACACGGCAACTAGAAAGACAAAGGCTGCCGGGCGTGGTGCTGGCCACCCACCCCCTCGTTCGTGTGCCGTTCCGGCCTTCATAGGTGCTCGCTAACAGCATTTGCCCCTACAGTTTGTTAAGGCTACACGGCGGATCTTTGTGTGTGTGTTGAACTTCTTTCGCACCTTGACATAAACTTAATTGGAGGTGCAGGGAGGGGGGGGAAGGACAATAGACTGGAACCGCTTGCCGCTGTGTTCGGGAGGTGCGCGGGGCTGGGAAATACAACGATAATTGTTTTTTTTACCCTTTTATCTGGCAACAAAACTGACACCTTTTTTACGAGGAGTCATGCTTGCATAGACCACAATACCTGCAGTCATAATGCAAACAAAAAACATAACTCTGATAATGATATGCACTGGTCCACACCCGAGACAGCTTTCCTTAGAGCCGAGTCTCACATAAAAAAAGGTGTCAGTTTTGTTGACATATAGAAGGGTTAAAAACCAATTATCATATTTTTTTACTGGCAAATGAGGTTCCAATGGTGTAAATTCTTACCCCGAGCTCTCATACTCTGATGGTGCATTGTCTTTGAGTTGTGCGTCTTTTGGCGTCATCTGGTCCAACACCATGTGAGACTGGGCTCTAAGGAAAGCTGTCTCGGGTGTGGACTGCAGGTATTGTGGTCTATGCAAACATGACTCCTCGTAAAAAAAGGTGTCAGTTATGTTGGCAGATAAAAGGGTAAAAAAACAATTACCATATTTTTTACTGGCAAATGAGGTACCAATGGTGTAAGGAGCAGTTCTGTGAAGCAATGAGTTTGTCAAATCTAGGTGATGATGATTATTTCCAAGTGTGCGCATCTCCCGGTCGCTTCCTGATATCGGAAGGGAGGAGCGTTCCAGACGGCCGCAGGAGCGCGTCTGAAAGGGCCGCAGCGATGAAGCGGTGACCACCGTCTTCGTTTGATGGCCATCCAAAATCCGCCGCCGCTGCTGCTGCTGCTGCTGCGATGACCGGAGGAGTTTGGCGTGACGATGTTTCATGCTCCTTGACGAGATCGGCGAGAGAATTGTGGTTCATTTGTGGCAAGGCACTTTGTGTGTGTGATGGGTGTAATAAGTAACGTATCCTGATTCATGATGATTTCAATAAAGACGTTTTTAGCAGTCGCACTAAACCTTTTAAGGCAATAAAGACAACATTCACACGTGTATGTGTGTACCTGTGTATTGTGTACGTTTGTATTGTGTATGTGTGTGTATTGTGTACGTGTGTGTGTGTGTCTGTGTAGGGAGTGGTAGTGTAGTGTATAGCGCTACCCTGCGCTACGAACCTGGCAACCCGAGTTCGATTCTCACTCATGGCCAAACACCACCGGTGACGATAATCTGCACCGGTCCTGGGCCTCCCCTAGGTCGACTCAGCCTCAAATGAGTACCTGGTGCGGTGTGTGAACATCGCCACTGGAGAGACAAAGGCGGCCGGGCGGGCGTAGTCCTGGTCCACCCCACCCCCTCGTGTGAAGCCGGTTGTCAGCCTTCATAGGTACTGCTACTCGCTAAAAGCACTTGTTCCTTCAGCCCTGCTAGAGGCTACCTGGGGGAGCTTTGTTTGTGTGTACATCATAGGTGCTGCTACTCGCTACTAGCAGCACTTATCCCTACAGCCCTGCTAAAGTCTACCTGGGGGAGCTTTGTCTGTGTGTACATCATAGGCGGTGCCACTCGCTACTAGCAGCACTTGCCCCTACAGCCCTGCTAGAGGCTACCTGGGGGAGCTTTGTGTGTCCGTCACCAAAATCCGTGACCATTTATTGTCGTGTCGCCAAAATAAAAATAACAACAACAACAAATTGGACACAAAATTTACACCGCGAAAAAACCACCCCACACAAATCACCAACACTGTGTCACCGCCATCCGTGACGTCAGTTAGCGTCATCGCTCGTGAGTGACGTCAGTGAGCGTCATCGCTCGTGAGTGACGTCAGTGCCACAAAAGCCAAGATGGAAGCACGAAGAATTGAACGGAAATTGGAGATTAAAGTCGATCCACAAAACGTTTCCCTTCAAGGCAAAGAAGAAGATTTATAATATATTATATATAGACACTCTATATATAAAAAAATACACATCTCCATATATATAAAAGGCAAAGTTGTGATTATGTGTGTCTGTTCAAAATGTTTTGCGTACTTCCCGACATGCAACAAACTTGAAATTTGCCATGTGGGTATTTTCCAGACTCTACACCATGCAAACATTATAAAAATACACTATTGTGTTTTTTTGGGGGGGGGGGGGGGGGGGTGGAGCTCAATAATGCAGAGATTTTTTGCACGGCAAGTGAGCTGTGACGTCACATCTGTCACGTGACTGGTGCATTGTAGTGTAGCGGGTAGCGCTACGCCGCGCTACGAACCCGGCGACCCGAGATCGATTCCCGCTCACGGCCACCACCGCTGACGATTATTTTAACCGGGCCTCCCCTAGGTCGACTCAGCCTCAAACGAGCAACTGCTGTGATGTGTGAACATCGCCACTAGGGGGGGACAAAGGCGGCCGGGTGTGGTGAATCCAAGTCCCGGGCGAAAGCCGCGTTAGTACAGCTAGTTATATATTTTATAGTAAAATGGTAACTGAAAGAAAAAATAAACGTTTCATTCGTGGTCATCCCGTCTTTCATTCTCCCCTCCCAAGAGCGACAGCGATCGCGGTAGCTGTAGGCTTGGTCGTAGCTGGCTGTCTATCTCGCTGGCTAGCGGCAACTTGCCTATCTGGCTAGATAGTTAGCAGGTGGGCTGGCTATATATTGAGCTGGCTGGATGGCTTGCTAGCCGGCTATCTGGCTAGCCAGCGAGTTGGTGAGTGAGTTGTGAGTTGGTGAGTGTACTGGTGAGTTGGTGAGTGAGTTGGTGAGTTGTGAGTTGGTGAGTGTACCGGTGAGTTGGGGAGTGAGTTGGCGAGTTGGTGAGTGTACTGGTGAGTTGGTGAGTGAGTTGGTGAGCGAGTTGGTGAGTGAGTTGTGAGTTGGTGAGTGTACTGGTGAGTTGGTGAGTTGTGAGTTGGTGAGTCTACCGGTGAGTTGGTGAGTGAGTTGGCGAGTTGGTGAGCGAGTTGGTGAGTGTACTGGTGAGTTGGTGAGTGAGTTGGTGAGCGAGTTGGTGAGTGAGTTGGTGAGTGTACTGGTGAGTTGGTGAGTGAGTTGGTGAGTGATATTGTAGCTGACTGGCTGGCTAGCTGACTGACTATCTGATTGGATAGTTAGCTGGTGGGCTGGCTATCTGGCTATCTGGCCATCTGGCTATCTGGCTATCTGGTTATCTGGCTATCTGGTTATCCGGCTATCTGGTTATCTGTCTATCCGGTTATCTGGTTATCTGGCTGGGAGCAGAGCCAGAGGCGCGTCTCCGTCGTCAGTAAGGGAGGTTCCCCTCGATCCAGGCGAGGGATTTCCACACGCGCCCGTAGGCGGCCGGCTGGGTTGCGTTTGCGCAGTCGGCACGGCGGCTGTCGATGCCCGTCAGGTACCACCTCCTGTCCGTGCCCAGGCAGAAGACGCCACCGCCCTGGCCCAGCTGGGGAAGGCGGAAAGGCGGAGTGGTGATTGACGTTGATGATGTTTCAAGCACCCAAGTGGGACACCCTTTGTGTGTGCGTGTGTGTCTATATGTTTGTGTGTGTCTGTATATGTTTGTGTGTGTACATGGCCTGGCACAAGTGTCGTGGGGACGTCACCGCCACTTAGTGGAGAATGGCGGTTGTTGATGTTGTGTATATGTGTGTGTGTCTGTATGTGTATGTGTGTATGTATGTATAGTAGGGAGTGGTAGTGTAGCGGTTAGCGCGCTGCGCTATGAACCTGGCGACCCGGGTTCGATTCCCGCTCACGGCTAACACCAGTGACGATTATCTGAACCGGTCCAGGGCCTCCCCTAGGTCGACTCAGCCTTAAATGAGTACCTGGTGTGGTGTGTAAACATCGCCACTAGGGAGACAAAGGCGGTCGGGCGTGGTGCTGGCCACCCACCCCCTCGTGTACCGTTCCGGCCTTCATAGGTGCTCGCTAACAGCACTTGCCCCTACAGTCTGTTCAGGCTATACGGGGGATCTTTGTCTTTGTATGTATAGTGTAGTGTGCAGTGTAGTGTATAGTGTAGTAGTGTATAGTGTAGTGTATAGTGTAGTGTGTAGTGTAGTGTATAGTGTAGTGTATAATGTAGTGTGTAGTGTAGTGTAGTGTGTAGTGTAGTGTATAGTGTAGTGTATAGTGTAGTGTAATGTGTAGTGTATAGTATAGTGTATAGTGTAGTGTGTAGTGTAGTGAAGTAGTGTATAGTGTAGTGTAGTGTATAGTGTAGTAGTGTATAGTATATAGTGTAGTGTATAGTGTAGTGTTGCATCACCTGACAGCTACTGGCCCATCCCTGACGCTTGGCTGCACATATCTTCATGCCGCGGCTGAAGTTGCCCCACGCCTGCGTGCACAGTGACTCGTTCACCAGGCGCACGTTGCCCTCAGCGGCGGGGGCCGACACAGAGCCTGGGGGGTGGGGGGGGGGGAGAGATGACGATGATGATGTCACAGGCGTAGATGATGATGATCTCACAGGCGTACAGGCCGTGACATCATCGGCATTGTCGCTAATGTTATTGTAATGATTGTGGTATCATTACTGTGTGCGCACGTAAGATGTCACTGTGCCGGGAGCGTTACTTCCATGTGGGTCTACACACACACATGACGTCATCCCGGCTGGAGGCGGGAATGACGTCAGGGCCGGTGCTGGACACGTGACCGGATCCCAGTGGGGGCCGGGGGTCCAGGGGGACCTCAGGGGGGCACGTGGACAGCAGTGGGGGCTTCGAGAGGGTGCTCGAAGGGAGGCGTGGCCGGGGTGGGGCGCGTTGGACCGCCATTTTGTACGCGCGTGGGAAACCGCGGAGATGTTCGCGCGTTGGGCCGCCATTTTGTACGCGCGCGGGAAACCACGGAGATGTTCGCGCGTTGGGACGCCATTTTGTATGCGCGCGGGAAACCGCGGAGATGTTCGCGCGTTGGGCCGCCATTTTGTATGCGCGCGGGAAACCGCGGAGAAAGTTTGCGCGTTTGGCCGCCATTTTGTACGTGCGCGGGAAACCGCGGAGATGTTCGCGTGTTGGGCCGCCATTTTGTACGCGCGCGGGAAACCAGGGAGATGTTCGCGTGTTAGGACGCTATTTTGTACGCGCGCGGGAAACCGCAGAAATGTTCGCGCGTTGGGCCGCCATTTTGTACGTGCGCGGGAAACCGCGGAGATGTTCGCGCGTTGGGCCGCCATTTTGCACGCGCGCGGGAAACCGCGGAGATGTTCGCGCGTTGGGCCGCCATTTTGTACGCGCGCGGGAAACCGCGGAGATGTTCGCGTGTTGGGCCGCCATTTTGTACGCGCGCGGGAAACCGCGGAGATGTTCGCGCTTTGGGCCGCCATTTTGTACGCGCGCGGGAAACCGCGGAGATGTTCGCGCGTTGGGCCGCCATTTTGTACGCGCGCGGGAAACCGCGGAGATGTTCGCGCGTTGGGCCGCCATTTTGTACACGCGTGGGAAACCGCGGAGATGTTCGCGCGTTGGGACCTCGGGGGGCACGTGGACAGCAGTGGCCGGGGTGGGGCCCGGGCACGTCGAGGCCCATATAAGCAGCCGCCTCAGGAGGTTCGAGGCTGTTCCTGCGAAGAATGAAGACGCCTCGTGAAGATGCCAAGAAGAGAAGGCCGACAGTGAGCGGACCTGCCAGCAGCCACCTGGATGGGTCACGCTGGAGTAACTAAGAGACAAGTGTGTGTGTTAGCTAGGGAAGGTCGGTGGTCACCACCCTATGTGTAGAGTAAGAGTAACTGTTGAGTAACCGTTGTGTTCATTAATAAATGAGTGTTGCCTCCCAATAAGTGTGTGCGCCTAAATTGAACCCATTACATTATCACCAATAATTTCACACACATACACTAAATGACCTATTCCAGTACATTAGATATACACTATACAATACGTGTACATATTATAACGCCCTAGCTATACACTATACACTACATGACGTACCCTAATGTACTAGCTGTACACTATACACTACATGACGTACCCTAATGTACTAGCTGTACACTATACACTACATGACGTACACTAACGTACTAGCTATACACTATACACTAAATGACGTACACTAACGCACTAGCTATACACTACACACTACGTGACGTACACTAACGTACTAGCTATACACTATACACTACATGACGTACCCTAACGTACTAGCTATACACTACACACTACATGACGTACACTAACATACTAGCTACACACTATACACTACGTGACATACACTAACGTACTAGCTATACACTACACACTACATGACGTACACTAACGTACTAGCTATACACTACACACTACATGACGTACACTAACGTACTAGCTATACACTACACACTACATGACGTACACTAACGTACTAGCTATACACGATACACTACATGACATACACTAACGTACTAGCTATACACTACATGACGTACACTAACGTACCAGCTATACACTACACACTACATGACGTACACTAATATACGAGCTATACACTATACTCTACGCACCATCGCTGCGCCGCAAGCCCAGCGCCTGGCAGCTGCGTCCCAGCAGGGGGCTCTGCTCGTGCCGCGAGGGCAGGCACACCGCCTGCACGGCCGGCCCCAAAGTCGCCGGCCGGCCCAGCCGCAGCATGGCGACGTCGTGGGCGCCCGTCGCTGCGGAGAACTTGGGGTCGACCAAGATGGCCGTCACGTCCAGACTGCTCGCCAGAGGCCGTGGTGCAGCTCCAGCTGTAGTTGCCGGGGCTGAACGGACGTGCAGGCGCGTACACACACACACACACACGTATATACACACGTACATACACACACGCATATACACACACACTCGTACATGCACACACGCACAGACACACACATACACACACGCACATACATACACACACATACAGACACGCGTACATACACACACGCACATACACACGTACATACACACATGTACATACACACACACGCTTACACACATGCAAAAACACACGTACACGAGTGCGAAAGTTGGTTGGTGGTCTGGCATGTACGCTCATGAGTAGGGAATTAGTGCGCGTATTCAGTAACTCGCGAATATGTAAAAAACTCGCGAAATCCAGAACACGCGCGCGCCTATAGCGAGGGATTAATGAACACACATTTAGTAACTCGATAATTCAGAACTGTCACACTGAGCAAGTGATTAACACATTTAGTAACTCGCGAAATCCCGAACTCGAGGTGGCCACTAGGTGACAACAACTCTCGGGGCCGCCGTGTCGAGGCCCAGGGGCTGACCTCTCCAGCAGGCAGCTCGCCGCGGTCACCACCCACGAGTCGGACAGGAGGGAGCCGAGGCACTGCAGCTGGTCCGTCTGTCTCGTGACGGTCACCTGCCAGGGCCAGGCGCTCAGGACGGACGCGTTGGCGACGCCGCAGCCTTGCGGGAGGGTGGCGGAGATCGCGTCGACAGGAGGGGTGCGGTGGGTGGGTGTGGTGAGTGGGGTTGGTAGGTGGGTGGAGTATGTGAGTGGGTGTGAGTGGATGAGTGGGTAGATGGGTGGGTATGTGGGTGGGTGGGTGGGTATTTCAGTGGGTGAGTAGGTGGTTGGGTGGGGTGGGTGGGTATGTGAGTGGGTGAGTATTTGAGTGGGTGAGTGGGTGAGTGAATGGGGTGGGTGGGTATGTGAGTGGGTGAGTATTTGAGTGGGTGAGTGGGTGGGTATGTGAGTGGGTGGGTTTGTGAGTAGGTGGGGTTGGTGGGTGGGTATGTGAGTGGGTGAGTGGGTGGGTAGGGTGGGTGGGTATGTGAGTGGGTGGGTTTGTGAGTAGGTGAGGTTGGTGGGTGGGTATGTGAGTGGGTGGGTAGGGTGGGTGGGTATGTGAGTGGGTGGGTTTGTGAGTGGGTGGGTGGGGTGGGTGGGTATGTGTGTGGGTGGGTGTGGTGGGTGAGTATGTGAGTGGGTGAGTGGGTTGGTGGGGTGGGTGGGTATGTGAGTGGGTGGGTGGGTTTGTGAGTGGGTGGGTTTGTGAGTGGGTTAGTGGGTGGTGGGGTGTGTGGGTATGTGAGTGGGTGAATAGGTGGGTGGGTTTGTGAGTGGGTCGGTATGTGAGTGGGTGAGTAGGTGGGGTTGGTGGGTGGGGTTTGTGGATGGGTATGTGTGAGGGTGAGTGAGTGAGTGGGGTTGATGGGTGGGTGGGTGTTTTTAACGCATTGAGCTCTGCCCACCCGTCTGTTGAAACGGGAGGGTCACGATCCCGTCCGCTTTCATTATAATTTGCCCCTCTCCCGTTCTGACGAAGTGCGTCATTACGTCATTTCGTCATCAAAACGATTCGGCAAAAATGGAAGTGAAATCACGTCATCGGTACGATCCCGACCCTGACAATGCCTGCTGCTGCTGTGGGTCTCTATGGGTCTCTATAGGTCTTTGTGGGTCTCTATGGGTCTCTGTGGGTCTCTATGGGTCTTTGTGGGTCTGTATGGGTCTCTATGGGTCTCTATGGATCTCGATGGGTCTTTATGGGTCTCTATGGTTCTCTGTTGGTCTCTATGGGTCTGTATGGGCCTCTGTGGGCCTTTATGTGTATGAATGTACACGCTATGGTGATGATGATATCAGCAACATTGTTGAGCTTCGATCATTTGTGACGGTCAGATCGCTATTGGAACAACAGCCACGTAGCATACCTCATTGGGGCCTCACGTGCTACAAATAAAACACAGCTGATACATTCTTCTTCGCATTATATTTCCAAGTTTACTATGTTTGTTTTCCCATTCATTTGTACCTGATGATGGTTGCTCGTGTTGCAATAGAAATGTCGTATTCTGTTATTATTTAATTTAATCTCTTTCAATGTAACTTTACCGACAGAACCAAAGACTAATTCCTGCAGTCACGAAAGCTTCGAATCTAGTTTCATAGCTGAAACGTGTCGAGGAACGCGGCTTTGGGTTCAAGTGAGGTGCACTCGCCGCTGTTGCGACGTACTCACTTTTCGAGACCTTAATGTGATTAATTGTTTCAAAGTTCACGACGACTCCGTCCCCTGTATAATAAACAACAACAACAACAAACAAACAAAGTTAGTTAACTTCCTTTAACAAACTCGAGGTGCGAGTTTCGGGTAAGTTTCGATAGCAGTGCGAAGCGTGGGAGGGGGGGCGGCACTGCGGGAGATGTGTAAGATTTGTGATGCTGAGTAAAATTTGCGTGAGATTTGTGACGCTGAGTAAGATTTGTGTAAGATTTGTGACACTGCATAAGATTTGTGTGAGATTTGTGTAAGATTTGTGACACTGCATAAGATCTGTATAAGATTTGTGTAAGATTTGTGTAAGATTTGTGACTCTGCGTAAGATTTGTGTGAGATTTGTGATGCTGTGTAAGAGTGTAAGATTTATGTTGCTGTGTAAGATTTGTGTAAGATTTGTGATGCTGCATAAGATTTGTGTAATATTTGTGTTGCTGAGTAATATTTGTGTAAGATTTGTGACGCTGCGTAAGACATGGAGGGCGATGAGGGTGACGCGTGTCTGGTCGCCATTGCAGATGTATGACTGTCCTCATGAAGGACACGAATCAAGTTTCACAAAGCCCCGGTGCTCAGCTGTTGTGGAGGTCGCCTCACTCCTCCCGAGGACAGACGACAACCTCCCTAACGTCATTAGTGTTGTTGTTGTGATCATTGTTGTTGTCGTCTATTTAGTTGAATCTGTCTGTCCCACCCCACAACACCCGCTCCCTCGCAGAGGAGAAGGGGAACAGGACTGACCCCCTCTCCCCCCCCGGGTCGACACCTCCCAAGGACCCCCCCACCCCCCCCCCCCTGTGGCCTCACCTTGAAGCCCCCGAAGAGAGTCGAGCACGAGGTGGAGTCTGTTGGAGGACGAGCGCAGGCCGGGCGGTCTCACAACGCTGCCGCAGAACGCGCCCAGCGAGTCGCCGTTGTCGTCGTAGACGGTCAGC
This sequence comes from Lethenteron reissneri, assembly GCF_015708825.2. Lineage (NCBI taxonomy): Eukaryota > Metazoa > Chordata > Hyperoartia > Petromyzontiformes > Petromyzontidae > Lethenteron > Lethenteron reissneri. The sequence goes on from NW_026891003.1 coordinate 32,020, forward strand.
GACTCGTTCACGCAGTTGGGGTCTGACGACAAACTGCGGTGGTGGGAGAGTGAGGGAGTGTAGTGTAGCATGTACGAGTTTGTGTGGTGTGTAGTGTTGCACGTATAGAAGTGCATAGTCGTGTATAGTGTAGTGTATAGCAATGCCGTGTATAGTATATAGTACACATAGGTACACACACAGGTGCACACACGTACTGTCGCGTATAGTCGAGTGTATTGTATAATGCAGCATAGTCGTGTACAGTGTGCAGCGCATGCCTGAACTTTTAACACGGCCCTACGTGTACCGTTGACCAAAGCAAAAGCTTTGGTCAATGGCCGCTGGAATGTGGAGCGCAAACAACGGACCCCCCCCACCGCCCCTCCTCAATCGAGATCTCACTTGAACTGCTGGAACCTCAGCTTGACCTCGTATCTGGGGTCCACCTGGACGGTCCACCGGCACAGGGCGCTCCTCTCGCCGGCCGCGGAGAAGTTGGACGACGACAGCGATCCCTGGCCTCCGACGAGCGTCTCCCTGCACGGTGACCCCACTGGTGGTGGTGGAGGGTTATGACACGTGATGCAGGTTTTATTTGTGGGGGGGGGGGGGGGGTTAGATCGTGTGAATATATATATGCTGTGTCGTTAAACAATGCCCCCCCCCAGCGCAACAACGCTGAACGACGACGAACGTGGCGGTTGGCGGGAGCCTCGGCCCTTTTGCGAGTCCCGCCAGAGTCTCGCCGCCTCGTTAGGCGAGGGGGGGCCTCGCAGCGTTATCGCAGCAAGACAAACAAACAAATAGACAAAAAACTCACCCCTGTAAAACGCGCTGAAGTTGCCGGCGATTCCTCTCGTGCCGTACGTGGCCCTTATGGACAAGGTGTTGGAGGACGAGATGATGGGAGCCGGGACGCCATCGTGGCCGTACTTCCCCAGGAGCGGCGAGTCCACGGACGGTCCGTCATAGATGTAGACGACCTCGGCGCCCGTCTGCAGACTTCACAGACACGGACAGCGGAGAGCTGCTGCTGTGATACGCCCGGACGGTGACATTGTCCCGGCACTGGTCGCCTTTTGGCGTTGTCCTCTGGTCTTACGCCGTTTGAGACTAGGCTCTAAAGAAAGCTGTTTCTGGTGTTGTGGACCAATCAGTTTCAAAGACAATGTATCATCCTATACTACCAGAGCATATTTCAGTTTGCATGTTCACCAGAAGTATACGTGGTTAATGCAGTGACATGATTCCTTGCAAAAGGTTTCTGTTTGGTGTTTTAACATCTTAACGCAATTGTTTTATTGCCAGAAAGGGTAAAACCTATTCTTACGTTGAGCAGAGCTCTCGTTACGGCCGCGAACGCTTCAAAACCACAAAACTTTTTGACATTACGAATAAAAGATGGCCTCTGGAATAAAAGATGTCCGCCGAAATCAAAGATGTCCGCTACCAAAAAAAGTGGTGGCCATATATATTTGTATTTTTACTCTCGGTATGTATGTTGTACGTGAAAGTTTGTCCTATAGCAATGCGGCAGTTGCGTTTCTTGAAGAACACCGCATTGTAATGGCCTCTGGAATAAAAGATGTCCGCCGAAATCAAGGATGTCCGCCACCAAAAAAAGTGGTGGCCAAATATACTTGTATTCTTAGGTTTTTTTTTCGGTAAAGTAACGTAAGTAAAAAATTAAAATTAATAAAAGTAAAATAAAAAATACAATAAAAATCACGACGTTTCGGAGGCAACACAAGTCTCTGTCATCAGGTGGGCCTCACTTGAGGCCTCACTTGATAAAGCAAATCTAGCTGTGATGGTCCCACCTGATGACGGAGACTTGTGTTGCCTCCGAAAAGTCGTGATTTTTATTTCATTTTTACTTTACTTCATCAATTTTAATTTTAATTTTTTATCTACGTGACTTTACCAAAGGAAAAAAAAACCTAAGATTATGAATCCTTGCAATCACGAAAGCTTCAAATGTAGAATGTTGTACTTGACAGTTTGTCCTATGATAATGCGGCAGTTGCGTTTCTTGAAGAACACCGCGTTGTAATGAATAATATAGGGTAAAGCACAGCCCACGACAACTAGTGAGTTGCATATGAAGGCCGAATAGAGATTGAGGTGCATGCGAAGCATTGAGAAGCATCCAGCAGCATCCAAGTGGAGTGGTGATGATGCTCCGCCAAGGCATCCTAACGACCGCTTGTCCCCACCTCGCTCGACGTAGTTCCGTCAGCTCGATCGCGTTTATATATCCAATTCGCATCCGCGTTCTAAAAAACTTGTTCCGTAATCCATTCATGTCCGATTCGAGTCATGAAAACTGAGCATTATAGGAGAACAGGCTACATGTGTGGATTTACAATGCACTTTACTCTCCAACAAACCGGTGGGCTGAAGTAGTAACTAACTGGAGCGTTGTTTACGTGACAAACCTTGCTGGCTGTGTCGGTGGTGGAGGTTATGATGTATTTATACTTCCATAATACAGTTTTTTTTGGGGTTAGATCGCTTAAATATATACAAGTGTCGTTAAACCCGCTGCCACCCGACACAGCCAATGAGTAAAGTTTGCCATATAAACACAACATGCCCGTTTGTCACTTGTACATCACACCGGTATGTTGAAGAGCCATGCCACAACATTCACAATTTGAGTACGACGTTTAGCCAGTAATTACAACTAGCTTCATAGGGCGACAGCCAGATTTGTAAATTTACGCTATAAACTAAACACTCCACAACACACTACACTATACACTGCACTATACACTACACTATACACTACACCACCCACTAGTGCTCTACTAGTAACGAATTGGTCATGTTCTGTTTACGTGACACGAAACCTTACTAATTGGTTGTGTCAGGTGGTGGCGATATAACCCCAAAAAAACCTCTGTCATGGATGATATCGGTGGCGAAAGCCTACTAGGTGTGAAACCGACGTTCGTACTTACGCGCTCTAACCCCAAAAACAACCTCTAGCATGAGCACACGTGTACGTTGAACCTCCATCGCCGTCGTACGAAGGCCATCCATACTCATCGGCGGAGCGGACTCTAGTAGCCCGAAAGCGGGTCATGATACGGGGGTAAACCTGGAGGCCAGAGCGAGTGCACCTATCCCCCCCCCCACCCCCCCGCACCAATTACCTGAACGTCTGAAAGCGAAGGATCACGGCCGTCCCCACGGCGCCGGTGATGGTCCAGAGGCAGTCGCCGACATTGGGTCTCGCGAGTAAATCGGCGAACTGGATGGTGCCGCTCGCGGCGTCGGGGTTCACGCGACAGACGCCGCCTAGAGCATCGCGGGACACTCTTTAGTTACAGACTTTCACTAAACATATCATAAAATGGTGGAGGCGTCAAAATCTCCGAGAGATTTATTGAAGCAGGCATCAGAGTCGCCAAGAGATTACTATATACTTCACTGTACACTACACTACTATACACTACACTGTAGACTACACTACTGTACACTACACTACTATACACTACACTGCACACTACACTACACTATACACTACACTATACACTACACTACTATACACTACACTACTATACACTACACTACTATACACTAAACTACTATACACTACTACACACTCCACTGTAGACTACACTACTATACACGACACTATTATACACTACACTACTATACACTACACTACTATACACTACACTGTAAACTACACTATACACATCACTGCTATACACTACACTATACACTTCACTACTTTCCACTACACTATACACTACACTACCATACACTACACTATACACTATACTACTATACACTACACTATTATACACTAAACTACTATACGCTACACTACTATACATTATACTACTATACTACTACACACTACACTACTATACACTACATTACTATACACTACACTACTTTATGCTACACTACTATACACTATACTACTATACACCACACTACTATACACTACTATACACTATACTACTACACTACTATACACTACACTACTATACACCACACTACTATACACTATACTACTATACACCACACTATTATACACTATACTACTATTTGCTAGACTACTATACGCTACACTACTATACACCACACTACTATACACTACACTACTATACACTATACTACTATACGCTACACTACTATACTACTATACACCACACTACTAAACACTATACTACTATAAGCTACACTAATAAACACTATACTACTATACACCACACTACTATACACTACGCTACAGAGGGAGAGAGGGACGGGCTCTGGGTGTGGTTTGGTCGTGCGGGAGAGGCGACGGGAACATCGCGTGGGTCAGAGGGTGGCGAGAGATGCAAGTTAATGGAAAGGGGGTCGAGAGGAAGAAAGGCAGAAGAGGTGGGTGCGATGTGGTGGGTGCGATGTGGTGGGTGCGATGTGGTGGGTGCGATGTGGTGGGTGCGATGTGGTGGTGAGATGTAGTGGTGAGATGTGGTGGGTGCGATGTGGTGGGTGCGATGTGGTGGGTGCGATGTGGTGGGTACGATGTGGTTGTGCGATGTGGTGGGTGCGATGTGGTGGGTGCGATGTGGTGGGTGCGATGGGATCGTGGTGACCCAAGGAGCGGAAAGAGAGATGGCCCAGGAACAGGGCGGCGTGGTGGTTCGCAAGGAGAGCGGAGGAACGCCCCCACGTGGAGTGGGACAAACGCATGGAGGAAGAGGAAGGAGTCTGTTGGTCTCTGTGGAAGTCCATGGGTATCTGTACATCTCTGGGTCTCTTTGTATGTCCGTGGGTCTCTTTGGGTGTCTATGGGTATCTGTACGAGTCTGTAGGTCTCTGTAGAAGTCCATGGGTATCTGTACATCTCTGGGTCTCTATGTAGGTCCGTTGGTCTCTATGGGAGTCCGTGGTTATCTGTATACTTCTGGGCCTCTGTGTGAGTACGTGGGTATCAGTAGGGTCCATTAAATACTCAAGCCAAGTGGACGAGTCACAGCGGGCGCCGCCTCTACCCACAACTTCCGTTGGGCACAGACTCAGCCCATCCACCAGGGGGGGGAGGGCGGTAATGGCACAGGCATTGTGACGTAATCACACTGCAGCCAATCAAATTTGGGCGAGGTCACAAATGGGGAGGGGCGTGGTGAGGGTGGTAGTGGGGGTTGTAATGGCGTCGTGTATGGAATAATAGCAGCAGTAGAAGTTAGATTTGCGATGCTCCAAGTCTGGCTGATCTTGGAACAGATGCTCAGCGTTTAGTTACCTCTTAGGTTGCCGTAGCTGAGGACGTAACCAAATGAATCATAGTCTCCCACCCCGTAGAGGTAGAGCCCGAACGGCTGAGTCGCGTGTTCCACCCAGAACTGCTGATTCCCACTTCCCAGGTTCAGCTCCCCGGCCACGAATTGGAGGTCGTTTGTCCGGACCCACTGGATCTTATCGCACAGTGGCTCGTTGTTGATGACGATCCCACATTTGTCTGCATCCTTGGCGATCACGATTAACATGTTTATAAAATCTGGTTGAGTCGCAAACAGGTACTTGTTTGAGAACTTGCTGGTCGGTATGATGTTCATCTGGAAGGGGTCCATGTAATACCCTAGAACCGGATACCCTCCCTGGCATATGTACATGACCCCTACGTTTACAGACGAGTTAATAGACAAAGTCTGGTTTGCATATACAGGTACGCTGATGCGACCATAATTGGTCAACGTGTAGGTTGTTAAACTCCCACCAACACTGACATTGACACTAACGTTCGTGTTTATAGGCGAGGTGATTATGACGCTGTCGTCTGTTGACTTCATGGACACAGGGAAGACCAGGTAAGAGGAGCCCCACGTCGGTACTGGCAAAAGCTGCTCTGTCACAAAATTGCAGGCTGTGTGGACAGCGATGCACAAATCTCCACTGAACACGGCCACAGGTTGACTCGAAAATACCCTGGTCCCAGTCAGAGAGGATCCTTGGAACTGCACGACTTCGTTCTCTTGCAGAGTGATGTTCAGTTCGTTCGAGTACGTCACACCGTTGAATGTAACACTGCTGCTCAAAATCATCTGCACCGTCATGTTGTTGTAGGGACTGACTATCGCGAATTCGTTAATTGCCGAACGACCAGACACAGGAGCGACTACGTAATATTCTATTCCCAGCTCCTGCTCAGGGATCATCATGAATCCATCGGTAGTTGAAAGTCGTTTGGACATGCCCCACACTGAGATGTCACTGTCAGAACGAACGGACACGACCTTGTTGGTGACAATGCCATTCCCTGCAATCATTGCCGTTACCGGGATGGATACATTGCCGATGGAGAAGGGAGGCAGGAGGACAGCCTGTGAGAAGTTCACCGCGGGGACCGAGACGGTGACCTGAGCGTTGCTGTCGTAGCTGGCGAAGTCCACCACAAGCGCGTCGATCCCGTCTGCGGAGTTCTGCATAAATGTGCCGAAGAACTGACGTCCCACACTGCTCCCGGCTCCGTTCCCTGCAAGCGGTGACGACAACATCAGTGCAAGTGAAAGAGCTAAACTTTTGAGAATAAGGCCACGAGATCGACAGTAAAAATCACCCTTCATGGTGGTCGTTAAAGGAGGACGTGAATAAAAAACTTCTTGAAGCGACAAATAAAATGCGTCGTTCGCTTTTAGCGGGGTTTTGTTTTTCGACGTAGGCGTTGTTAACGTTTGACGCATGAAGCGATCACATCGCCACGGTGGCCACTTCGCTGAGCCACTATCGTTTGCGATTGAAAATAAGGCCACAAGGACGACCTATATATAAAAAAAAAACAATTCCGCGCTTTACACGTCAATGAGCTGGAATTTATATTTATAAAAAAGAAACGCTTAAAGTAAATAAACACTTTGAGCGCAAATTAGCGGTTAAAGTGTGCGTGGTTAATGCAGACTTCACTCCTTGCCAAAGGTATCACACCTATTGGGCGTTTGAACATCTTAACACACCTCTTGTTTTGCTATTGCCAAAGAAAAGTATAAAAACCAAAACTTATTTTTCTGTAGGTTTGATACGAGAACGAACGAAAAGTTCCCATAGGTAGAGGACTTCGTATTACACAAACGCCCTATCCACAGGTAAGCCTGCACCGGCTACAGCAGCAAGCTGGAGCCACCCGTGCCTGTCTCATCTCGGAGTGGCCTCACCACAGGGAGAGAGAGAGAGGCGCAGACTCCAAATATACAGCAGCAGGCATCGTCAAGGTCGAGATCGAACCCGCGACCTCCTGCATACAGGGCGAGGTAGTTAACATCTCACCCCCTTTAAACAAATACAAAACAAGTGAACAAACTCGTCCCCACGGTTCAAGTCTGCGCCGGCTACTGCAGCAGCAGCATCGTTAGAATCAGCAAGGCAGAGCCACCCCGTGCCAGTTTCTCAGCGACCAAATCGCGTCTGACGCGGAAAGAGCGCAAGCGGCAGCAGAATTCCATGGGCGCACGCGGTAGGGCGTGGTGTCGCGAGCCGGCCCCCGTAAAGAAATTCTCTCCACCCCCCCCCCACGGCCGCGGAAGTTGAGGCGCATATAATGTGAGACCCGTCGAAGGTTCGAGCGTGTGGGGAACAAGGAAGCGAGCGCGGCGGGGGTTGCTGGGCGGGGTGCGCGCGATGAAACGGACGATGCTTGGGGCGGGGAGAGGTGGGGGGGGAGAGATCCGTCGACGATAGCCTGGGGGTGGGGAGGGGTGGGGGGTTGAGATGCCTCGTGCTCGATGCGGGTTAGGAGGAAGAAGGGGATGCAGGAGGCATTTGGGAACGGCGTCGCGTTCAGCGACGGGGGGGAGGAGGACGGGGAAAAAACCGCGTTAGCTTTGACGCGCCGGGAACGTTTTCGTGAGCAAATATTATCAATGGTGTCGTTTTATTTTTAGTAAGGTTTAGTGTCACTAAACAGAACGTGACCAATTCGTTACTAGTAGAGCACTAGTGTGTAGTGTAATGTGTAGTGTAATATATAGTGCTTAATATCGATTATAGTGTAGCGTGTAGTGTAGTACATAAGTACAGCACACCGGTGTGTTGGAGAGTAAATCCATAAATGTCTCGTTAAACAACGCCACCACCCGACACAGCCAATCAGTAAGGTTTAGTGGCACGTAAACAGAACGTGCCAATTCGTACTAGTACATCACTAGTGTGTAGTGTAATGTATAGTGTAGTGTATAGTGTAGTGTATAGTGTAGTAGTGTATAGTGTAGTAGTGTATAGTGTAGTGTATAGTGTAGTGTATAGTTTAGTGTATCGTGTAGTAAATTAATACACTACTAACTGCTGTGTCGGAGTTAAAATCCACAATGTTTACCATCGGAGTTCAGCGTTTCGCCAGTAATTACAATCAGCTTCATTAGGTGGTGGCGAGTTTAATGGTACATTTGTATTTACGCGATCTAACTCTAAACGCGTTTAGCGAAAAATGCAATTTCAGCCTAGTTTCACCATGGGTCTCTATGTTTGTATGGGTCTCTGGGTCTTTGGGGGTATGGATGGGAGTCTGTGAGTATCTGTACATCTATGGGTCTCCGTGCGAGGCCAAAATGTGAGAAGCCGCTGGCAACGCATGCCAGTTTCTCAATTAAATACTCAAACCACGTGGACGATTCACAGCAGACGCCGCCTCTGCCCAAACCACAACTTCAGTTGCTTTAAGACGTGGGCTTTCGCGACCAATATCATCCACAATGGAGGTTTTTTGGGTTATATCGCGTATTGTAAATGTTGTGGATCTGCAACACCGGTGTGCTGTCCTAGTGACGAATTGGACACGTTCTGTTTCCGTGACAACCCTTACTAGTTGGCTGTGTCGGGTGGGGGCGGATTTTAACGACACTTTTATATATTTACGCGATCTAAACAAAAAAAAAAATCTATTATGGAGAACTTCAGTTGTGCACAGACTCAGCCCATCCACCAGGGGGTAGGGACTGTAATGGCACATGCGTGTGACGCCATTGCACCGCGGTTACCAGGAAGCCAATCAAATGTGAGCGAGGTCACAATTGAGGAGGGGCATTCGCGAGGGTGGTGGTGGGGGTTGTAATGGCGTCGTGTATGATAGTGGAATAATAGTAGTAGTAGTAGACGTTAGATTTGCGATGCCACAAATCTGGCTGATCTTGGTACAAATCCTCAGCGTTTAGTTACCTCTTAGGTTGCCGTAGCTGAGGACGTAGCCAAATGAATCCGAGTATGCCGCCCCGTAGAGGTAGAGCCCGAACGGCTGAGTCGCGTGTTCCACCCGGAACTGCTGATTTCCAAGTCCCAGGTTCAGCTCCCCGGCCACGAACTGGAGGTCGTTTGTCCGGACCCACTGGATCTTATCACACAGTGCCTCGTTGTTGATGATGATCCCACATTTGTCTGCATCCTTGGCGATCACGATCAACATGTTTGTAAAATTTGGTTGAGTCGCAAACAAGTACTTGTTAGATAACTTGCTGGTCGGTATGATGTTCATCTGGAATGGGTCCATGAAATTCTCTGGAGACAGATTACCACCCTGGCACATGTACATGACCCCTACGTTTGCAGATGAGTTTATAGACAAAGTCTGGTTTGCATATACAGGTACGCTGATGAGACCGTAATTGGTCAACGTGTAGGTTGTTAAACTCCCAGCGACACTGACATTGACACTGACGCTCTCGCTTGTAGGTGAGGTGATTATGACGCTGTCGTCTGTAGACTTGATGGACACAGGGAAGACCAGGTAAGAGGAGCCCCACTGCGATACTGGCAAAAGCTGCTCTGTTACAAAATTGCAATTAGTATGAACAGAGTTGCACCGATCTCCACTGAACACGGCCACAGGTTGACTCGAAAGTATCCTTGTCCCAGTCAGAGATAATTTTTGGAACTGCACGACTTGGTTCTCTTGCAGAGTGATGTTCAGTTCGTTGGAGTACGTTAAACCGTTGAATGTAACACTGCTGCTCAAAATAATCTGCACCGTCACGTTGTTGTAGGGACTGACTATCGCGAATTCGTTCACGCTACCTAAACCACCAGGCACAGGAGCGACTACGTAATATTCTATTCCCAGCTCCTGCTCAGGGATCATCATGAATCCATCAGTAGTTCTAGTTTTTCTAGATACGCCCCAGACTGAGATGTCACTGTCTGAATGAACGGACACGACCTTGTTGGTGACGATGCTGTTCTCTGCGATCTCTGCCGTTACCGGGATGGATACATTGCCGACGGAGAAGGGAGGCAGGAGGACGGATTGCGAGAAGTTCACCGCGGGGACCGAGACGGTGACCTGAGCGCTGCTGTCGTAGCTGGCGAAGTCCACCACAAGCGCTTCGACTCCCACCTCGTAGTTCTGCATAAATGCGCCGAAGAACTGACGTCCCACACTGCTCCCGGCTCCATTCCCTGCAAGCCGTGATGACAACATCAGTGCAAGCGAAAAAGGTAAACTTTTGAGAATAAGGCCACGAGATCGACAGTAAAAATGGCCCTTCATGGTGGTCGTTAAGCAGGAGGGGAAGAAAAAAATGCTTAGCGGCATTTTATTTTTCGATGTAGGTTTTGTTATAGCTTAACGCATAAAGCGATCACATCATAAATGGTAGCCACTTCAGGGAGCCGCTATCATTTGCGATTTAGAATAACGCCACGAGGGCGACCGATAAAAATAAAAACAATTCCTTGCTTTACACGGCCATAAGCGGAGATTAGAAAGAAAAAAACACTTAATGTGAAAAAACACTTGATTTGAAGCTTTCGTGACTGCAGGAATCTATACTCTTAGGTTCTTTTGGAAAAATCACGTAGGTATAAAATAAATAAATCACGACGTTTCGGGCGCAACACAAGCGTCCGTCATCAGGTGGGAAAGCATGGTCTGCTGCTGAGGCAGACTGTTTCAAAAGGTTTGAAATGAGTGTACGAGAGGATGGGTACAAATTGAGCAATCATTGGAAGGACGTTATTAACCAGGTAAAGTCTTAACTGACTGTGATGTTTCCATCATACCTGCCTATATCAGCTGTTATTTCGACTCTCTGTGTCTCTCTCTCTATGCCTCTCTCATGCTCACATGTCCGTTGCATTGCACTCTCTTGTCTTTGGATTGCACTCTCATGCTCACAGGCCCTTTGGATTACACCCGTTGGGTTGCACTCCCTCGTCTAGGAGGCCACTCTCCTATCTTACAGCTACATGCTAATTTCTCACATTAACATCACTAGCCCCGGCCACTTCTTTATGACCCTTGGGCTACACCCATTTCAAACCTTTTCAAACAGTCTGCCTCAGCAGCAGGCCATGCTTTCCCACCTGATGACGGACGCTTGTGTTGCGCCCAAAACGTCGTGATTTATTTTATATTATATCTACGTGACTTTACCGAAAGAACCAAAGAGTAAGTGAAAAAACACTTTCAGCGCAAATGAGCGCTTAAAGTGTGCGTTGGGTAATGCAGACTTCACTCCTTGCAAAAGGTATCACACCTATTGGGCATTTGGACATCTTAACACATCTCTTGTTTTGCTATTGCCAGAGAAAAGGAATAAAACACAATCTTATTTTTCCGCAGCTTTCATACTGGACGAAGGAAAAGTTCCCACAGGTAGATGACTTCGTCAGTTTAATACGTGTTAAACTGACTAACCTCTATGGGGAGGATACTTTTCTTAAAACCAGAAAATTGGAGAAGCTCCGCATTAAGCGGATGAAATTGATATATTCATTGGCGTTCCTCAAAAGGTGCAGAGATTCTAAGGTAATACCAAACGCAGTTAAAATAACACATCACATAAAGTCTTCTAAAGCTAACCAAATACTACACAAAGCTAGCGAATTATTATTAATAAAGAGAATACAACACAATCTTCCGACATTCTGGAATCGCTAAAGCAGTTACACTTAGATATAGATATAAGCAATAATGTATCCATGCATTATTGGAATATAATCGATACCATAACACAACAATCGACTGATAATGTGTTTAATGTAACAAAAACTAGCCTAAGTAATAAATTCTCTAGACTTCATAATAAACAAATCCCTACTAAAAACGAACAATTTTAAAACAGAACCGTAATGAACTTGACTAACACTGTTTTAACCAGTGACATGATTTCTATCCTTTCTAAAGGCCTTAACTTTGCCGTTACCCCACGCACATTTCCAGTGGATGAGATAATTGCTGAGGTAGAATCAGCAGTAAGACTCCTTCCACATAATGAGGCAGAGATGACTAGACACGAGGTTGCCAAAATAATTGAGAATAGTAAAGTACCAAAAGTAAATACTAGCTCGAACGAAGCAAAAGCCTTAAGAGAGCTTCGTCTAAATAAAGATATTTAAATCATGGCAGTTGATAAGGGTCGCACTACTGTAGTGATGTCACGAGCCGATTCTGATAATAAAATTAAAGATGTACTAGAGGGAAGTAACCTACATTAAAATTAAACGAGATCCAACTAATATTGAGCAACGTAAGACTACTGCTATAATTGCAAATTCATCAATCCCGAAGAATGAGCAATTCCAAATTAAGCCAAGGATTTCAAACCCACCCAGACTGTATGGGCTACCAAATATTCATAAAATCGGCATCCCATTACGACCCATAGTCAGTACAATTGGCTCTGCCACATATAAATTTGAAAAATATATAACTAAACAAATACAGCCCTACATCGGTAGGACATCTTCATTCATAAGAAATTCAGAACATCTTGTGAATGTGATTGAAGATATTAAACTTAACCCTAATTATATTTTGGTGAGTGTTGATGTGATTTCGCTATTCACTAAGGTTACAGTGAGCGAGTCGCTTAAATTACTTGAAACACTGGTAAAGAATACAGGTTTACCAAAAGATATTCCGAAACTCGCTGACCATTGTTTAAATAACACTTACTTCTTATGGAGAGGTGATTTATTTAAACAAAGGGAAGGCGCAGCAATGGGCTTTCCTTTATCTCCTGCTATAGCAAATCTGTACATCGAAAACTTTGAAACAAGAGCACTTGCCTCGAGCACATTAAAACCATCCTTTTGGTTAAGATATGTGGATGACACCTTGGTTGTCTGGCCACATGGTAAAGATACACTTAACGATTTTCTAAATCATCTCAATGCACAAAACTCGGCCATCCAGTTTACCATGGAAATGGAGGTGAATAACACTACCGTTCCTGGATATTTTACTTGGACATGGCCTAAATGGCAAAAATAACACACAGCGTTTACAGAAAGCAAACGCACACTGATGCCTATCTGAATGCAGATACGCATCATTACCCAGCTCAGAAATCCTCTCTTATCAAGACGCTCATACATCGGGCTAAAACAGTGTCAGATGGTGAAAGTCTAGTGAGAGAGATGAAACATGTTAAAGAAGCATTACGACAGAATGGCTACAATAATGCTCAAACTAACAGAGCACTAAATGCCAAATCACGATCGCAAAGCAACACTGCTGAAAGCGATCAGATTGTTAAAACAATTATAATACCATTTATCTCAGGAGTAACTGACAAATTAGCCCGGGTTTTGCAAAAGCAAAACATTACAGTAAGATTTGGTACAGTACACACAATTCAAAAACTAGTAACGTGCACTAAAGACGAATACCTAAATTATCAACAGCAGGTGGATTAATTGTTTATGTGGCAGATGCTATATTGGACAGACGGGGCGTAACATCAGTGTAAGACTAAAATAACACCAAAGAAATATATCTCAAACACAACTGTCGGCAGTGGCAGAACATACTTGCCAACAGGGACACGCAATTGATTATATAACGTTGAAGTATTGTGTAAAACTAGTTACTACTGGCCAAGACTAATGAGAGAATCCATTGAAATTGAGAGAAACAGAAATAACTTTAATCGCTCTGACAGCTACAGGCTTAGTGTGGCCTGGAAGCGTATTATTAAATAATACATATTACAATTCCTTATAGGGGAAACACACACTAATTAACTGATTACTAACGTAGCATATAATTGCAATAACACACATTACAACTGATTACTCGTCTACAACTCACATCGTAACAATTGACTGATTATACTCTTTGGTTTTTTAGGTAAAGTCATGTAGGTAAAACAATAAATAAAATAAAATAAATGAAAACAACTCAATTAAATCACGACGTTTCGGAGGCAACACAATTTAGTTATTTTCATTTATTTTATTTTATTAATTGTTTTACTTACGTGACTTTACCGAAAAAATCAGAGTATGAATCCTTGCAGTCACGAAAGCTTCAAATCTAGAATTGAATGATTACCAATCTAGTATATAATTACAATACCCCCCTCTCTGCCTCAAATCGTTGCATCTGATGAGTTAAATGATGCTGCTCTATATAAGACCGGGAGACACAGCAGAGCCCCTCACCAGTCTGGCGAATTGCCCGATGATGCTGGATGCAATTACCAGCGAAACGCCGTACTCAAAATAAAAAATGTGGTTTCACTCTTCAACACACCGGTGGGCTAAAGCAGTGAACTATTTGTCTTTTGTCAACGTGACACTTTTTTGCTGATTGGCCGTGTCGGGTGGTGGAGGGTTACGACACATTTATAAATAACGCGATCTAACCCAAAAACGTTGATTATGAAGAGGACTTCGTGTTAGAGGCACGCCCCGTCCACGGGTAAGCCTGCGCCGGCTACAGCAGCAAGCCAGAGCCACCCGTGCCCCGTTCCAGTCTCAACTCCTAGTGGCCTCACCACAGGGAGAGAGACAAAAACAGACGCAGACTCCAAATCTACAGCGGCAGGCATCGATGAGGTCGGGATCGAACCCACGACCTCCTGTATACCATGCGAGGTAGTTAACATCTCCTAGCCACCGTGATGATGATGAAAGAAAGAAATACAGACTCCAAATACACAGCGGTAGGCATCGTCAAGTTCGGGATCGGACCCCTGAAACCTCCTGTATACCAGGCGAGGTAGTTAACATCTCACCACAGGGACAGAGAGAGACACGCAGACTCGAAATATACAGCGGCAGGCATCGTCAAGGTCGGGATCGAACCCACAACTTCCTCAACACCAGGCGAGATAGTTAACATCTCACTCCCTTTAAACAAACACAAAACAAGTGAACAGACTCGTCCCACGGTTCAAGCCTGCGCCGGCTACAGCAGCAGCAGCAAGGCAGAGCCACCGCGTGCCAGTTTCCCAGCGACCAAATCGCGTCCGATGCAGAAAGTGCGCAAGCGGTGGTGGAATTCCACGGTAGGGCGTGGCCACGCCGTGACCACCACTTGACTTCCACGTAGCAACGTTGTGACCTCTACGTGACCACCACGTGACCACACCGTGACCACCACGTGACCACCAAGTCGTGACCACCACGTGACCACCACGTGACCACACCGTGACCACCACTTGACCACCACGTGGCCACACCGTGACCACCACGTGACCACCAAGTCGTGACTACCACGTGACCACCACGTGACCACCACGTGACCACACCGTGACCACCACGTGACCACCACGTGACCACACCGTGACCACACCGTGACCACCACGTGACCACCACGTGACCACACCGTGACCACCACGTGACCACACCGTGACCACCAAGTCGTGACCACCACGTGACCACCACGTGACCACACCGTGACCACCAAGTCGTGACCACCACGTGACCACCACGTGACCACACCGTGACCACCACGTGACCACCGAGTCGTGACCACCACGTGACCACCACGTGACCACCACGTGACCACACCGTGACCACCACGTGACCACCACGTGACCACACCGTGACCACACCGTGACCACCACGTGACCACCACGTGACCACACCGTGACCACCACGTGACCACACCGTGACCACCAAGTCGTGACCACCACGTGACCACCACGTGACCACACCGTGACCACCAAGTCGTGACCACCACGTGACCACCACGTGACCACACCGTGACCACCACGTGACCACACCGTGACCACCAAGGCGTGACCACCACGTGACCACCACGTGACCACACCGTGACCACCACGTGACCACCGAGTCGTGACCACCACGTGACCACCACGTGACCACACCGTGACCACCACGTGACCACCGAGTCGTGACCACCACTTGACCACCACGTGGCCACACCGTGACCACCACGTGACCACACCGTGACCACCACGTGACCACCAAGTCGTGACCACCACGTGACTACCACGTGGTGGTCACGAATCCAGTATATACTACACACTCCACTATACACTGCAAATATCCCCCGTGTAGCCTTAACAGACTGTAGGGGCAAGTGCTGTTAGCGAGCATCTATGAAGGCCGGCACGGCACACGAGGGGGTGGGTGGCCAGCAACACGCCCGGCCGCCTTTGTCTCCCCAGTGGCGATGTTTACTGCACACTGCACCAGGTACTGATTTTAGGCTGAGTCGACCTAGGGGAGGCCCAGGACCGGTTCAGATAATCATCACTGGCGTTGGTCGTGAGCGGGAATCGAACCCGGGTCGCCAGGTTCATAGCGCAGCGTAGCGCTGACCGCTACACTACCGCTCCCCACACTATACAAGACACGTACTCTGCTATACACTACACTATACACTACTCACAATAAGCTGTGCACTATACACACCCACAGATTCCCATAGAAACACAGACTCATAGACCACCAGAGTCCCACAGAGAAACATAGAACCATATAAACCCACAGAGACTCGTAGACCTACAGTACCCACAGAGACCCATAGAGACTCATATAACCACAGAGACCCACAGAGAATAATTGAACCACAGAGATCCATAAAGTCTCATAGAACCACAGAGACCCACACAGACCTACAGAGACCCACATAAAGCCACAGAAACCCACAAAAAACCCATAGAGACCCACACAGACCCAGAGACACACAGAAACCCATTGAGACCCACACAGATCCACAGAGACCCAGAGAGACCCCCACAGAGACCCACTGAAACCCACAGAGACCCACACAGAGACCCACACAGAGACCAACACAGAGACTCATCCGATCGTTCCAAGAAACCGGCCCCTTAAACTCACCGATTTGCAGGGCCAACACCGCCACCACCACCACCACCACGACCGGCAGAGGCATTGTTCCTTACCCTCTAAATTCGAATTGTCATCGATCTTCTTCTGAAACAAAACCAATTATTCGCATGTATATGTGTGTATGTTGTATTATCTAATTGTTTTGTGTGTGTGTGTGGTTTAAAGCTCCTGTTTTGTGTTTTTTTCCCTTCCTCCTTGCTCCTTGCTTCGAGAGCAGCGGCGCAAGAATTTCACTCTTCGAGACCTCCGTCAGCCGCACGAGCTGCGGGTGCGGGTGTTCGTGCGAGGGTTCCTGACGTGTGTTCATTTATATACTGACACACAGACACACACAGACACACACACACAGACGCACACACACAGTCACGCGAGCTGCCCCCTGGTGGTGATGATGGTGGTGGTGGTATTTCAAGAATGCTTTCACAAACCCACACGCTCTTGAGCGGTGTCTAGCGAGATGTTGACTACCTCGCCTGGTATGCAGGAGGTCCGTGGGTTCGATCCTGACCATGAAGACCAAGGTGTCTAGCGAGATGTTGACTACCTCGCCTGGTATGCAGGAGGTCCGTGGGTTCGATCCTGACCATGAAGACCAAGGTGTCTAGCGAAATGTTGACTACCTCGCCTGGTCTACAGGAGATCGGTGTGTTTGATCCTGACCCTGATGATGCCTGCTGCTGCTGTATATTTTGAGTCTGCGTCTCTCTCTCATCATAATCACGGTGGCTATGTAATGTTGGCTACCTCGCCTGGTGTGCAGGAAGTCGTGGGTTCGATCCCAACCCTGGGAAATGTTAATTACCTCGCTTGGTCTACAGGAGGTCGTGGGTTCGATCCCGATCCTGACGATGCCTTCTGCTGTATATTTAGAGTCTGCGTCTCTCTCTTTCTATCATCATCATCACGGTGGCTATGAGATGTTAACTACCTCACCCGGTCTACTGGAGTTCTTGGGTTCGAATCCAACACTGACGATGCCTGCTGCTGCTGCTGCATATGATGTGGAGTCTGTGTCTCTCTCCCCGTGGTGGTCACTGAGTAGATTTTGTCTCCGTGTCCTCTGGTATTTTCCCTCCACATTTAGAATCAACATCACCTCGCCTTTACAGTAATTGGGCTTCTTACCTATAAACGTAATTGTTTGTCTGTCTGTCTGTCTGTGTGTCTGTCTGTGTGTCTGTCTGTGTGTTTGTCTGTCTGTGTGTCTGTCTGTGTGTGTGTGTGTCTGTCTGTCTGTGTGTGTGTCTGTCTGTCTGTGTGTGTCTGTCTGTGTGTCTGTCTGTGTGTCTGTCTGTGTGTCTGTCTGTGTGTCTGTCTGTCTGTGTGTGTGGACGCAACTTGCGAAGGATTTGGCTCGCAACCCGTGGGGTTCACGTTGAAATAAAGTAGCCGGGTTCCACACCGTAAGCCCCGTGGTTATCCAGCGCTATTCCATTTAACAATGTAGTGCTGAATCTTGATTTGAAGCTTTCGTGACTGCAGGAATCCTGAGATGCCACAGCGGTGAAGCTGCTCTGCCGGCGCCGCGCCCGCGATGCCAACACAACAAAGCAGCTTGGCCGATGCTGCTCTCCCCCCACAACCCCCCACATGAACGCACACAAACACCCCATGTAGGACTTCGGGAGAAGTCACCTGGCTCCAGGTTTTTACCCAGGAGCCCTCTCATGGGACTAATCTCCACGGTTTCCTGTGGCCAGGGAATTGGGCGATCCTCCCCGAGGTTAAATTGCAGCGCGGCGCCATGAATTGACTTGAAATTGCATGGTCACGGCGGGGCCACTCAGCCACCGCGGTTAGGACACACACAGCATGGCAAGCATTTTGATCACTGTCCATGTCACAAAAACTAAGTTTGAGGGGAATTTTCGCCCATTTGTAACTTTTGAGATGTCAGCGTATAAAAAATAACACTTACTACCCAGGGACTAACAAATGTGTACTTTTTGGTAAAAAAAAATTATATTTACGATGACAATTTTGATCACTGTCCGTGTCACAAAAACTAAGTTTGAGGGGAATTTTCGCCCATTTGTAACTTTTGAGATGTAAGCGTATAAAAAATAACACTTACTACCCAGGGACTAACAAATGTGTACTTTTTGGCAAATTTCTTTTTTATATTTACGATTAAAATTTTGATCACTGTCCGTATCACAAAAATTAAGTTTGAGGGGAATTTTCGCCCATTTGTAACTTTTGAGATGTCAGCGCATAGAAAGTAGCACTTACTACCCAGGGACTAACAAATGTGTACTTTTTGGAATTTTTAAAAATATTTACGATTAAAATTTTGATCACTGTCCGTGTCACAAAAACTAAGTTTGAGGGGAATTTTCGCCCATTTGTAACTTTTGAGATGTCAGCGTATAGAAAGTAACACTTACTACCCAGGGACTAACAAATGTGTACGTTTTGGTAAAATAATAATAATATTTACGATAAATTTTTTTATCACTGTCCGTGTCACAAAAACTAAGTTTGAGGGGAATTTTCGCCCATTGGTAACTTTTGAGATGTCAGCGCATAGAAAGTAGCACTTACTACCCAGGGACTAACAAATGTGTACTTTTTGGCAAAAAATAAATTATATTTACGATTAAAATTTGATCACTGTCCGTGTCACAAAAACTAAGTTTGAGGGGAATTTTAGCCCATTTGTAACTTTTGAGATGTCAGCATATAGAAAGTAGCACTTACTACCCAAGGACTAACAAATGTGTACTTTTTGGATTTTTTTAAAAATATTTACGATTAAAATTTTGATCACTGTCCGTGTCACAAAAACTAAGTTTGAGGGGAATTTTCGCCCATTTGTAACTTTTGAGATGTCAGCACATAGAAAGTAGCACTTACTACCCAGGGACTAACAAATGTGTACTTTTTGGCAAATTTGTAAAAATATTTACGATAAAAATTTTGATCACTGTCCATGTCACAAAAACTAAGTTTGAGGGGAATTTTCGCCCATTTGTAACTTTTGAGATGTCAGCGCATAGAAAGTAGCACTTACTACCAAGGGACTAACGAATGTGTACTTTTTGGTAAAGTTTTTTTTCAAATATTTACGATTAAAATTTTGATCACTGGCAGTCCACCTAGAAAATGGTCAACGCATCTACTTCAGCGAAAGAAATGCCCAACAACAAGCCCTGGCTCCACGCGATACAACCCTCATGGCGTTTTTTGGTTTGTGCCAAAGTGATCCATTTGCTGCTAACCTGCTCTACCATGAGGTTCCCTCCTACTATACGTAGACTGCGCAAAAAAATGGAAGCGGCGTGCTGGTGACGGCGCATCTGATGCTTTGGGAAGAGTCTAAACGGTTCATCCCAACTATCAGGAGTGCTACTTTCTGAGAATGCTTCTCTATGTTGTCAAAGGGCCCAAATCTTTCCAAGACCTAAAAACTGTGCAAGGGGTTGTGTGTGAAACATACAGGGAAGCTTGCAGTCTTCGTGGAATACTTGAGGATGACCAGCATCTTGACAAAGCTATGACACAGGCTTCTGTTAGTCAGTCTTCTTCTCAACTCAGAATGCTCTTTTGCATTATTATTCAAGTCTGCAGCCCTTCAAACCCCACGGGACTTTGTGGAAAATACAAAGAGGTCATGAGTGAGGACATCCTCCACAAAGCTCAACGAGAAAATCCAAACATCGATGTGCACTTTAATAATGACATCTTTATCCAGACCCTCATCCTCCTGGAGAATAAACTTCAATCCTCCAGGGAAAACATGCATGGCCTTGCACAAGAGATCCTACGTGAAACATCCTATGATGGTTTAGAGCTTTTCAAATTTATTGAGGAAAATGAACCAAAGCTGATGGATGCACAAAGAGAAGCCTACACAAACATCTTGGAAGACATTGAGTTTAAAAATGGAGGCATTTTTTAAATCCTTTATATTAAGTTCACTTGCTTTCTTGCTTGCATGCTTGCGTGCTTGCTTGCTTGCTTACGACCGTGCAAATCTTTCGGTCGTTTTTTAACCCACTTCCCGTGATCCAATCGAGCTGACATTTTGCACACAGACTCGTTGTGCGTGACAATTAATGTTCGTGAAAATTTTTTTCCAAAATTTTACACTGTTTAGAGAATTTTTTTTAAAATATTTAATTACCAATTGCTTAATGGTGGCAGACAATCATCTGACCCATAGGTGGCAGCCATCTCAAGCCAGAGGACGAGAGGACTCTAGCCGCCCGTTTCATGATGACGCAAATGTTGACTAACCACATGGCATGAAATCCCTGCCCCCACGCTATACTGTGGAGACTATTTATAGAGCAGTTAAATTGAAGCCGCCAGGTTCTTGAAAGTGGTAAAACGGATCAACGCTAGTGCCCTCGGGAATATACGGGGCATGTCAAGAGGTGATTTTTCATTTTTAAATCCTTTATATTAACTTCACTTGCTTGCTTGCTTGCTTACTCAAGAAAAACAGAAATGAATAATAAAATGAAACCGATGCCACACATATAAAGGATTTATAGTGAAAAACTTAGTTTTTACGGGTTAATTTTTTTCCTTGATGCACCTGGCGGTACTGGGAAGACCTTTGTCCTCAACCTGCTCCTGGCTAAGGTTCGCCGAAAGGAGAAAATTGCCCTGGCTGTGGCATCATCAGGGATTGCGGCAACTATGCTTACTGGAGGAAGAACTGCCCATTCCAAATTCAAGCTTCCATTAGATCTATCCCGACAAGAAAACACTGTTTGCAATATTTCAAAGGGGACTGCCCTTGCACAAGTCCTGGTTAATTGTGAATTAATAGTGTGGGATGAATGCACCATGTCCCACAAGGGAGCATTTGAGGCTGTCAACACAACTTTGAAGGACCTCCGCAACAATTCCAGGATTATGGGTGGTGTAACTTTTCTCATGGCTGGTGACTTCCGACAAACCTTACCTGTGGTACTTCGAGGAACCAAAGCTGATGAGTTAAATGTCTACATCAAGTCTTCATTCCTCTGGAGCCACCTATTGAAACTGAGACTAACTACAAACATGCGTGTATATCTCCATGGAGACCAAGAGGCAGGACACTTTGCTGAAGCTCTTCTTGATATTGGAAGTGGCAGAATTCTTGCTGACGGCACAGATGGACTTATCACCATGCCTAAAGGCATCCTTTCCACTTCAGAAGAGGAACTGGAGAAAAAAATGTACCCAAACATTCAACAACACTTTCAAGATGCTGTCTGGCTAGAGGAGAGGGCCATTTTGGCTCCAAAAAAATTAACCCGTAAAAACAAAGTTTTTCACTATAAATCCTTTATATGCGTGCCATCGGTTTTATTTTATTATTCATTTCTGTTTTTCTTGAGTAAGAGTTTCATTTTTATCACATTGGTATTTTAAATAAAATATGAAAAAAAATCCTAAAAAGTGGAAAATTTTGGGGAAAAAATTTTCAAAAAATAAATTGCCACGCACAACGAGTCTGTGTGCAAAATGTCAGCTCGATTGGATCACGGGAAGTGGGTTAAAAAACGACCGAAAGATTTGCACGGTCGTAAGCACGCAAGCAAGCAAGCAAGTGAACTTAATATAAAGGATTTAAAAATGATGCCGTTCACAGAATAAATTCTATGCTGTTGCAGAAATTATCTGGAGAGAGTAAGTCCTACAAATCTATTGACACAGTGTTGGACCATGATCAAATTGTTAACTATCCGGTTGAATTCTTGAATTCTCTGCAGCTCCCGGGTGTTCCACCACACAACTTGCGACTAAAAATTGGGGCACCTGTCTTGCTATTGAGAAACTTGGACACACCTAAACTATGCAATGGCACAAAGTTAATTGTGAAAGATTTACATTCAAATGTTATCAAAGCTACAATCATTACAGGCAATTCTAAAGGCGAGGACGTCTTTATCCCTCGCATACCTATAATCCCAAATGACACAGTCTTTGAATTTAAGAGGCTTCAATTCCCCAATCAGCTTAGCTTTGCCATGTCCATTAACCTATAATCCCAAATAACCTATAATCCCAAATGACACAGTCTTTGAATTTAAGAGGCTTCAATTACCCATCCAGCTTAGCTTTGCCATGTCCATTAACGAGGCGCAAGGACAATCTTTAAAAGTGGTGGGACTGAATTTGGCAAATCAGTGCTTTTCTCATGGCTAACTTTATGTTGGATGCTCTCGTGTAGGCAATGAAAATTATTTACATTACTTTGCACCAGCAGGCAGGACCAGAAATATTGTTTACAAAGAAGCTTTTTCATAGGGGGGTGTTGGTCAGCAAAAAGTGGCAGTTTTACCCGTCGGCGATCTTGCAGCCAGCGGTTGTTTGCGGCACCGCCCATGCGCTGTTGTTCTTTCGCCTCGGATCTTACCTGCCATACTTCCCTTTTCCCCATTTCCCCCTTTTTCCTATTACAAGTTATATAGTCTGTGTTTTTTGTAGTGCCTTACTATAGTACAAATAAATACATGTTTTTCTACCATTGACCATATACTTATGGCTCATTGGATTCGATAAAAGACCAAGGCATGTACATGTTATGTAGTAGTACAGAGTTAGCCTGATAACTTTAATCTAAATTGTTTTATGTTTGTTATTGTAAGACTTGCATCCCACTGGGATTTTTGTGCACAGCGTTGATATACGGTGTTTTTTCAGGAAGATTTTGCTGTTTTTTCCTGGATGTTTCTGTCGCGCGTCGTCACTTTAAGATCTTCTTTGTTCATGTTTTTGTTTGTTGCGGTTGCACCTGAGTCAAGAGCTATATAAAAAGGCACTAAATAAATGTTAACTACAATTAAATACATGTTTCTGTTTGTCTTCTTGCGTATGGCACTTTTGGAGAGCTAAATGTCAATGTTCAGGTCTGCTGGCAACGAAAGGGCTTCAGGAGAGAGCTTATGCAAGTCCTGTTATTCCTACATTGAAGAGACGGAGACCACACTGGCTTATTATGTGGTCCATCATTTGGGTTCACAGTTCCATTACTTATTTAGTATTACAGTTTTTATTCTCCTAAACACGTTAAATTCATACACAAATACTTTTTACGTACATTAAACTTTTTGTATTTGTGTATGTAATATATGTACTACCACACTCGGTATCTACTGCTGTCATCATAGGTACCAACACAGTATGCATTGCTGTAGAGATAGCAGGTACCACCACAGTCAGTATGCACTTCTGTCATCATAGCAGGTACCATCAGTCAGTATGCACTGCTGTTATCATAGCAGGTACCACCACAGTCAGTATGCACTGCTGTAATCATAGCATGTACCAACACAGCAGTATGCACTGCTGTAATCATAGCAGGTACCACCTCAGTCGGTATACACTGCTGTAGTGATAGTAGATACTGCTATCGAGTTGGTAGATACTGCTATATAGAGTTAGTAGATACTAAAACAGTCAGTATATACCACTACAGTCAGTCAATACTGCTACAGTCAGTATATACTACTATACAGTCAGTACATACTACCACGGTGAGTAGCTACTAGAGTCAGTAGATACTATTATAGAGTGAGTAGATACTGCTATAGAGTTAGTATTTACTACTATAGTCAGTGGATACTACTATAGAGTCAGCAGATACTATACAGTTAGTCGTTACTACTATAAAGTCGGTAGATACTACTGTAGGCCCAGTAAATACTAATATGGTCAGTAGTTACTACAGTCACTAAATACTACTACACAGTCAGTAGCTACTACTGGCTCAGTAGATACTACGGTACAGTCAGTAGATACTACTACAGAGTCAATAGATACTACCTGCTCTGTTGTATGTAAGGTGTGTAGGCATATATACTGACGCGGGGTTAAAGATATTTTTCGAGGGGGTGGGTCCACAATTTTCGGAAACCTTTTACATCAACTATTTACCCACACTTTCTACAACTTTTTGGACTTTGCAAGCCTCTTATAATTTTGTTGGCGGAGAAATGGACAAACGGCCCACCGGGCTTTGACAATACCTTAGTATCTGTGTATATATATATGTAAGGTTTTTAAGAAATATATTTTTCACCCAGGCAACGCCAGGTACTTCCGCTAGTACCTAATAAATGAAATAAATCAAATGAATTTGAGATCACTAATGATTTATTCCCGGCGTGTCTGGATACTAAATATCCCAGAGCCCGAAGCCGAAATCAGTGGGGTTACTAACCGGTTAACGATGGTCTAAACCCGATTTTTCCCGCCTTTTTAGACTTATCCTCTCGAAGAATTATCACGCCGTTCTCTACCTCTCTCTCTCTCGTACTCACAGTTCAATTCGTACGGAGCTCGTCGCTGCACTGCGACTCGTCACACGGACGTTCGAGTGGCTGGAGGGCCGACCGATCACTGACTTGTGCTGGACACGAACTAACTCTATGTCTACCTTACCTCGCCTTTCATTGTTCTTTACATCAAAGAAAACCTGGCGCTGACCCGATGGCCTTCCCGGCCAATCAGATTGCTCTGGCTCCTCCCGCCGAGCCTTATCTCTTGCATCGGTGCTCTCAGCGCCGTCCGCATCCCGATTTCCAAATCAAAGGGATTGCCGCTGGGCCGCTGCGTTGGCAGCCGTGCACAAGCACATTTGTCCTGCCAATCAGACGCTCACCCTGGTTTCCTGCCGTTCGTGGCTCTGCCCCCTACCTGCCTGCTAACCCGTCTGTGTTGTGTGCGTCTTAACCGCGGGGGCTGAGTAGCCTCGTCGTGACCATGTAATTCCACGTAAATTCACGGCGCCGCAGCGCAATTTAACCTGGGGGAAGCCTCGGTCAATTCCCTGGCCTCAGGAAAAACCGTGGAGAATGTCCCCCCACGAGGAGGGCTCCTGGGTGAAAACCTGTGGGCCAGGTGACTGCATGTGTTCATGTGGGGGGTGGTGAGGGAAGAGCAGCGTCGGCCAGGCCGCTCTGTGGTGTGGGCATCGCGGGTGCGGCGCCGGCAGAGCGGCTTCGCCGCTGTGGCATCACACTCTGGCTCCCACATTATTTAACGTCTATTTCGACCACGAAGTTCGTGAAGCCTTCAATAGCTGTACCGGAGGAATTTCCACTCGGTAGAGATGAAATGGGAGGCTGATCGATGTCCGGGTGCGGTCAAGGGATGGCTCCCGAATTGCCCAACCATGTTATGTATGCCGATGATCTGGTAATTGCCGCTCACTCAGAGGAGAAGTTGGAGGCACTGCTGCTGAAACTGGAGTGTGCCACTAAGAGATGGGGCCTTACCATCAGCCCCACCAAATCTAAGCACCTGCCTGGGTATTTTGTACCATCGGGCACTCCACCTCCACAACTCCCAATCGGTGATGGGGCAGTTGTAGAGAGAGTGGAGAATTTCTCATACCTGGGCAGTGTGCTCATGACCCGCTCCGGTTTGACAGCAGAGGTCTCACTCAGAATCAGTCGAGCAGCATTATCTTTTCATCGGTTGCGTAACGTTGTGGGGAAGCTACCTGTTCTGTCGCTCCGCACGAAGCTTCACGTCTTCTCGGCCACAGTCATTCCCTCCCTTCTCTACGCTTGCGAAACGTGGACCCCCCTAATGGAGCATCTTTGCCGATTGGAAACATTTGAGCTGGCCTGCCTACGATCCATCCTGAGTTTAACCAGGCTGTATTATGCGAGGAGCTCACAAATCCTTGAAAGACCTGGGCAAAATCCCATCGGTGAGCTCCTCCAACAGGCCAGGCTGCGTTAGCTGGGTCATGTAGCCCGCATGCTAAATGTGCGCGGTACGGGCTAGAGAAGAGATGGAGTGATGTGGTACGGGAGGACGTGGAGCTGAGTGGACTTTCCGATGACTGGTACCAGCGGTGTCAAGATCGGCCTCAGTGGAGGAAGCTCGTGAAAGACGCTGCTGGGCAGTTGGAGGCAGTCGCCCCCCAACAACAACGGAGGGCGGAGGAGCGACACTCACAACAACGAGCGGAGCGCCGGGTGGCTAAAGCACAGCAAGTTGGCACAGTGGGGGGCACAGGTGATGCATCAGCCAGTCATCTCAGTCAGTCGACCCGTGGCACCTAGGTCTGCCCCGTGACCTCCTGCCAGCGGGCGTTCGACACTTCACGTGGCCTCAAGGTGCACATGGCCTGGCACAAGCGTCGTGGTGACGTCAACGCCACTTAGTGGCGAATGGCGGTTGTTGTTGTGTGTGTCTGTGTGTGTCTGTGTGTGTGTGTTTGTGTGTGTGGGTCTGTGTGTGTGTCTGTGTGTGTGTCTGTGTGTGCATATGGGGAGCGGTAGTGTAGTAGTGGTTAGCGCTACGATTCCCACTTACGGCCAACACCAGTGACGCTTATCTGAACCCGTCCCGGGCCTCCCCTAGGTCGACTCACCCTCAAATGAGTACCTGATGCGATGTGTAAACACTGGGGAGACAAAGGCGGCTGGGCGTGGTGCTGGCCACCCACCCCCTCGTGTGCCACAGTGCTGCTACTCGCTACTAATAGCACTTGACCCTACAGTATGTTAGAGGCTTCACGGGGGATCATTGTCTGTGTCTGTGTGTCAGTCTATAAATCGACACACATCATGATCCCTCGCACGAACACCCCCAACGGCAGCTCCTGCGGCTGACGAAGGTCTCGTAGAGTGAAATTCTTGCGCTCTGCTCTAGAAGCAAGGAGCAAGGGGATAAACCACAACACATCAGCTTTAAACCACACAAACACAAAACAATTAGATAATACATCACACACATATACACACACATATACATACAAAAATTGGTTTTGTTTCAGAAGAAGATCGATGACAATTCGAATTTAGAGCGAAAGGAACAATGACTCTGGTGGTGGTGGTGGTGGTGGCGGTGTTGGCGCTGCAAATCGGTGAGTTTCAGTGGCCGACCTCTTGGATCGATCGGATGAGTCTCTGTGTGGGTCTCTGTGGGTCTCTGTGGGTTTCTGTGGGTTTCTGTGGGTCTCTGTGGTGCTATGAGTCTCTATGGGTATTTGTGGTTAATTTATTCTCTGTGGGTCTCTGTGGTTATATGAGTCTCTACGGGTCTCTGTGGTTCAAATATTGTCTGTGGGTCTCTGTGGTTATATGAGTCACTATGGGTGTCTGTGGTTAAATTATTATCTGTGGGTCTCTGTGGTTCAATTATTCTCTATGGGTCTCTGTGGGTCTCTGTGGTTCCATGAGTCTCTATGGTTCTCTGTGGTTCAATTGATCTCTGTGGGTCTCTGTGGGTCCGTGTGGGTCTATGAGTCTCTGTGGGTTCTGTGGTTCTATGAGTCTCTGGGGCTCTATGTGCCTCTGTGGGTCTATGAGTCTGGGTCTCTATGGGAATCTGTGGATGTGTGTAGTGTGTGAAGTGTGTAGTGCAGTGTATAGCAGAGTGCGTGTAGTGTATAGTGTGGAGAGCGGTCGTGTAGTGGTCAGCGCTACGCTGCGCTATGAACCTGGCGACCCGGCTTCGATTTCCGCTCACGGCCAACGCCAGTGACGATTATCTGTTCCTGGTCCTGGGCAGACATACACAACAACAACAACAACCGCCATTCGCCACTAAGTGGCGGTGACGTCACCACGACGCTTGTGCCAGGCCAAGTGCACCTTGAGGCCGATCTTGACACCGCTGGTACCAGTCATCGGCAAGTCCACTCAGCTCCACGTCCTCCTGTACCACATCATTCCATCTCTTCTCTAGCCCGTGCCGCGCCCGTTTAGCCCCCTCGATCCGGCCGAACAGAAGCTGTTTAGGCATGCGGTGGCTGGGCATGCGGGCTACATGGCCCAGCCAACGCAGCCTTGCCTGCCGGAGGAGCTCACCGATGGGACTTTGCCCAGATCTTTCAAGGATTTGTGAGCTCCTCACACAATTCAGCCTGGTTAAACCCAGGATGGATCGTAGGCAGGCCAGCCTAAATGTTTCTAACCGGCGAAGATGCTCCATTAGGGGGGTCCACGTTTCATACACACACACACAGACATAAACACAGGAACAGACACACACACAGGTACACAGACAGGTACACACAAACACAGGTACACACACACAGGTACACACACACTGGTACAGACACACAGGTACACACACACACACAGGCACACAGACAGGTACACACAAACACAGGTACACACACACAGGTACACACACACTGGTACAGACACACAGGTACACACACACACAGGCACACACAGGTACACACACACACAGGTACAGACACACAGGTACACACAGGTACACACACAGGTACACACACACAGACACACACAGGAACACGCACACACAGGTACACACATGTGCACACACACAGGTGCACACACATTGTACACACTTATAGTTTGGGGTGAGAGGCAGCTACATCATGGGGGTACCTTGTTTTCGGGCGAGTATCAGGAGCCACGAAAATTAAAATGCTACTACTGATTATGATTATGATAGGTGGTGTTTGTTCGCTTTCTGTCCATAATACAGCAGGAGTCGTGCCTTTGAAACTGAGTGGCTTAGAACAGGCGTGTTCACGAATCACTTTGCAATGAATCACGTCTCTACATTCACCACACACACAGTATTCGTCGTGATCATGCTAACAAAACATTGCTCTGATAATATTATCAATAATAATGTTACACGCATTGCCTTTGAAACTGATTGGCTTAGAACAGGCGTTCTAGATTTGAAGCTTTCGCGACTGCAATGATTCATATTCTTAGGTTTTTTCGGTAAAGTCTACGTAGGTAAAAAATGAAAATTAATAAAAGTAACATAGGTGGAATTCCTCCCCAAATCTAGAATTAATACCCTCTACGGGGAGGAATTCCACCTGTTACTTTTATTAATTTTAATTTTTTACCTACGTGACTTTACCGAAAAAAACCCAAGAATTAGAACAGGCGTGTTCACGAATCACTTTGGAAGGAATCACGTCTCTATATTAACCACACACACACACAGTATTCGTGGTGATCATGCTAACAAAAACATCGCTCTGATAATATTATCAATAATAATGTTACACGCATTGCCTTTGAAACTGATTGGCTTAGACCAGGCGTGTTCAGGTGTTCGAATACCCAACAGATTAAGCATTTTGCCGACCCGACCTGTCTTTCACGAGCAAAAGGGAGCACCCCCCCCTCCCCCCACGATACTATTTGAACTTCGGAGAAGAAGAGAAAGCGATTATAGAGAAGTTAAAGCGGTCCCAAGTTCCGTCACGCAAATCGACTACTATTTTTATTTTGGGCAAACCCACGTGCCATGCATAGTTCAAAAGAAGACTAAACCTGTTTTCTTGGTTTTCGACATCTCTAACTTGTAGCACTTTCTCAGGCCTCTTACCACTAAAGCTGTTTTTGTTTAAAAAAAAAGTTTTTTATAATCAGATAAGCGACTTTGCCGGTGTCAAACGATAGCAGCCCCAACGTGAATGGCTTATCGCGTGGACGTTTAGAGCCTCAGCCAAATATTGTGACAGCGTGGTTAATGCAGATCCATAGAGACCCCTACAGAGACCCACACTCAGAGAACCACACAGACCCACAGAGAGCCATACACAGACCCATAGAGACCCATACAGACCCACAGAAACCCATACAGAGACCTATAGAGACCCACACTCATAGAACCACACAGACCCACAGAGACCCATACTCATAGAGACCCATACTGACCCCCAAAGACCCAGAGACCCATACAAACATAGAGACCAATTCTCATAGAGACCCATACAGATCCATACAGACCCACAGAGATTCATATAGACGTACAGAGACCCATACTCATAGAGACCCATATTCATAGAGACTCATACAGAGGCACATACAGACCCCACAGAGACCCATAAAGACCCATACAGACCCACAGAGACCCATACAGACCCCTCAGAGACACATAAAGACCCATACAGACCCACAGAGACCCATACAGACGTCACAGAGACCCACACAGACCCCTCAGAGACCCATAGAGACCCATACAGAGACCGATAGAGACCCACACTCAGAGACCCATAGAGACCCATATAGAGATCCATAGAGACCCATACTCATAGAACCCCATACAGAGATCCATAGAGACCCACACTCAGAGAACCACACAGATCCACAGAGATCCATACTCATAGATACCCATACTGACCCCCAAAGACCCAGAGACCAATACAAACATAGAGACCAATACTCATAGAGACCCATACAGACCCACATAGATCCATGTAGACCCACAGAGACCCATACTCATAGAGACTCATACAGAGACCCATACAGACCCATACAGCCCCACAGAGACCCATACAGACCCACAGAGACCATTACAGAGACCCATAGAGACCCATACAGAGACCCATACACACCCAGAGACCCATACTCAGAGACCCATAAAGACCCACAGAAACCGATACTCAGAGACCCATACAGCCCCACAGAGACCCATACAGAGACCCATACAGAAACCCATACAGACCCAGAGATCCATACTCAGAGACCCATACAAAATCACAGAGACCTACAGAGAACCATACAGACCCATAGAGACCCATACTCAGAGACCCATACACATCCATAGATCCACAGAGACCCATACTCATAGAGACCCATGCAAGTCCCCAACGACCCATAGGCCAATGCTCATAGAGACCCATACTCATAGAGACTCATACGGACCAACAGAGACCCACAGAGATCTATATAGATCCACAGAGACCCATACAGACGCACAGACCCATACTCATAGAGACTCATTATATGCATTGACTTTGAAACTGATTGGCTTACACGAGGTGTGTTCAAGTGTTCGAACACCCAACAGATGAAGCCCTTTGCCGATGCGACCTGTCTCTCACGAGCCAAAGGGAGCCCCCACTGTACTATTTGAACTTCGCGGAAGAAAAGAAAAGATTAACAAAAAACGAGAGTCGATTTGCATGTCGGAACGAGAGGACCGCGTTGACGGATCGCGATCAGTTAAAGTGGTCTCTCGTTTCTTTTGTTTTGCAAACGCACGTGCCATGCATAGTTCAAAAAACGACAAAGACTAAACCAGTTTTTTGTTTTCGACATTGTCTGGCCCCCACCATTAAAGCTGTTTTTGTTTTTAAATCAGATAAGTTCAAGTTCAAGTTTATTTATTAGGTATAGCCCTGTGAGCCATTCGGCACTTGAATCGGGTGCAACCGCAACAAAGAAAAAACAAAAACATGAACAAGAACAAGAAACATCTTAAAGTGAATATGTGACTAAGTGCAAACAGAAAATCCAAGAAAAGACAGCAAAATATTGCGGAAAAAACACGACCCTGCCGATGGCAAACGATGTCAAACAACAGTGGCCCCAACGTGAGAGGCTTATCGCGTGGACATTTGGAGCCTAAGCCAAATATTATGACAGCGTGGTTAATGCAGACCCATACAGACCCATACAGACCCATAGAGACCCATACAGACCCATAATAACCTATACAGAGACCCATACAAACCCCACAGACACCCATACAGACATATAGAGACCCATACAGAGACCCATACAGACCCACAGAGACCCATACAGCCCAACAGAGACCCATAAAGATCCATAGTAACCTATACCGAGACCCATTTAGACCCATACAGACCCAGAGACCCATAAAGAGACCCATACAGACCCACAGAGACCCATACAGACCCACAGAGACCCATATAGACCAATAGAGACTCATACAGAGACCCATACATACCCACAGAGACCCATACAGCCCCACAGAGACCCATACAGACCCATAGAGATCTATACAGAGACCCATACAGCCCCACAGAGACCCATACAGACTAACAGAGACCTACAGAGAGCCATACAAACCCATAGAGACCCAGAGACCCATACTTATAGAGACCCATACAGACCCACAGATATACATAATGACCCACAGAGACCCATAGATATCCACACTCAGAGACCCATACAGACCCCCTAAAGACCCAGAAACTCATACAAACAGAGAGATCCATGATGAGACTGAACTGAAATAGCATTTTTCGCTTAGCGCATTTTGAGTTAGATCGCGTAACTATAAATGTGCCATGAAACTCGCCACCACGCGACAGCTGTCGCCTGATGAAGCTGGTTGTAATTACTGGCGAAACTTCGAACTCAGATTGTAAACGTTGTGGATTTGCTGTCCGACACAGCGGTTAATGCTGTACGAGTATACTACACGATACACTACACTATACACTGCACTATACACTACACTATACACTAGTGCTGTACTAGTATACTACACTAATCACTGCACTATACCCTACGCTATACCCTACACTATACACTACACTATACACTACTAAACACTACTATACGTACACTACACTATACACTGCACTATACACTACACTATACACTACACCATACACTATATACACTACACAATACACTGCACACTAGTGTTGATCTAGTAACGAATTAGTATGTTCTGTTTACATGACACTAAACCTTACTGATTGGTTGTGTCGGGTGGTGGCGGGTTTAACGTCACGTTTATGGATTTGCTCTTCAACACACTATATACTACACTATACACTACATACTACACTATATACTACACTATACACTGCACTATACGCTACACTATATACTACACTAAACACACACTATACACTATACTATACACTGCACTATACACTACACTATACACTATACCATACACTACACTATACACTGCACTATACACTACACAATATACAGCACTATACGCTACTATACGCTACACTACACTACTACACTGCACTATACACTACACTATACACTACTATACGCTACTATACGCTACACTACACACTACACTAAACACTGCACTATACACTACACAATTGATACTACACTATACACTACACTATCTATACTACACTGCACACTAGTGCTGTACTCGTAACGAATTGTTCGCGTCCTGTTTTACATGGCACTAAAACCTTACTCGGCAAATAAAAAAACCCACCCCACACCGTGGACGATATTTGCTTGCAAAAGCGCTCCCGGCGCGTCAAAGCTAACGCGGTTTTACCCCCTTCCTCCTCCCCCCCCCCCCCCCCCCTTCGTCTTCCGCCTCTTCTTCCTCCTCCTCCTAACCCGCATCGAGCTCGAGGCATGGTGCGCGGCGGTCCACGTGGTGGTCACGTGGTGGTCACGTGGTGGTGGTCAAGTGGTAGTCACGTGGTGGTCACGTGGTGGTAATGGCGTGGCCACGTGGTGGTCACGTGGTGATGGTCAAGTGGTAGCCACGTGGTGGTCACGTGGTGGTGGTCAAGTGGTAGCCACGTGGTGGTCACAGAGTGGTGGTCACGACGTGGCCACGTGGTGGTCACGTGGTGGTGGTCAAGTGGTAGCCACGTGGTGGTCACGTGGTGGTCACGAGGTGGCCACTCCCTACCGCGTGGCGCCTGTGGAATTCCACCGCCGCCGGTGGCTCTGCCTTGCTGATTCTGACGATGCTGCTGCTGCTGCTGTAGCCGGCGCAGGCTTGACACGTGGAACGAGTGTGTTCACCTGTTTTGTGTTTGTTTAAAGGGGGTGAGATGTTAACTACCTCGCCTGGTGTGCACGGAGGTCGTGGGTTCGATCCCGATCCTGACGATGCCTGCCGCTGTAAATTTGGAGTCTGCGTGCCTCTCTCTGTCCCTGTGGTTAGATGTCAACTACCTTGCCTGGTATACAGGAGGTTTCAGGGGTCTGATCCCGACCTTGAACATGCCTACCGCTGTATATTTGGAGTCTGTGTCTCTTTCTTTCATCATCATCACGGTGGATAGGAGATGTTAACTACATCGCCTAGTATACAGGAGGTCGTGGGTTCGATCCCGACCCTGTCGATGCCTGCCGCTGTAGATTTGGAGTCTGCGTGTTTCTCTCTGTCCCTGTGGTTAGATGTTAACTACCTTGCCTGGTATACAGGAGGTTTCAGGGGTCCGATCCCGATCTTGAACATGCCTACCGCTGTATATTTGGAGTCTGTATCTCTTTTTTTCATCATCATCATCACGGTGGATAGGAGATGTTAACTACCTCGTCTACTATACAGGAGGTCGTGGGTTCGATCCCGACCCTGTCGATGCCTGCCACTGTATATTTGGAGTCTGCGTGTCTCTCTTTGTCCCCATGGTGAGATGTTAACTTGCTCGCCTGGTGTGCAGGAGGTCGTGCGTTCGATCTTGACCCTGACGATGCCTGCCGCTATGTATATTTGGAGTCTGCGTGTCTCTCTCTGTCCGCGCGGTGAGCTGCTGTAGCCGGCGCAGGCTTCCCCGTGGACGGGGCGTGCGTGTAACACGACGTCCTCTACCTATGGGAACTTTTCCTTCATCCAGCATCAAAGCTGCGGAAAAATAAGATTACGTTTTTATACTTTTCTCTGGCAATAGCAAAACAAAAGGTGTGATAAGATCTCCAAATACCCGATAGGTGTGATACCTTTTGCAAGGAGTGAACTCTTCATTAACCACGCACACTTTAAGCGCTCATTTGCACTGAAAGTGTTTTTGCACTTGACGCGTTTTTTTTAGTTTTCTAATCCCCGCTTGTTGCCGGGTAAAGTGAGCAATTATTTTTTGTTCTTATCAGTCGCCCTCGTGGCCTCATTCTTAATCGCAAATGATAGCGGCTCAGCGAAGCGGCCACCGTGGCGAGGTGTTCGCTTTATGTGTCAAACGTTAACAACGCCTAAATTGAAAAACAAAACCCCGCTAAAAACGAACGACGCTTTTTATGTCGCTTCAAGAGTTTTTTTCTTCCTCTCCTGCTTAACGACCACCATGAAGGGTGATCTTTACCGTTCATCTCGTGGCCTTATTTTCAAAAGTTTACCTCTTTCGCTTGCACTGATGTTGTCGTCACTGTTTGCAGCGAATGGAGCCGGGAGCAGTGTGGGACGTCAGTTCTTCGGCGCATTTATGCAGAACTATCTGGAGGGAGTCGACGCGCTTGTGGTGGACTTCATCAGCTACGACAGCAGCGCTCAGGTCACCGTCTCGGTCCCTGCGGAGAACTTCTCGAGCTCCGTCCTCCTGCCTCCTTTCTCCGTCGGCAATGTATCCATCCCGGTAACGGCAGAGATCGCAGAGAACGGCATCGTCACCAACAAGGTCGTGTCCGTTCATTCTGATAGTGACATCTCAGTGTGGGGCATGTCCAAACGAATTGCAACGACCGATGGATTCATGATGATCCCTGAGCAGGAGCTGGGAACAGAATATTACGTAGTCGCTCCTGTGTCTGGTGGTTTAACCCTGAACGAATTCGCGATAGTCAGTCCCTACAACAACGTGACGGTGCTGATGATTTTGAGCAGCAATGTTATTTTCAACGGTGTAACGTACTCCAACGAACTGAACATCACTCTACAAGAGAACCAAGTCGTGCAATTCCAAGGATCATCTCTGACTGGGACCAGGGTACTCTCGAGTCAACCTGTGGCCGTGTTCAGTGGAGATCAGTGCATCAATGTTCACACAGCCTGCAATTTTGTGACAGAGCAGCTTTTGCCAGTATCGCAGTGGGGCTCCTCTTACCTGGTCTTCCCCGTGTCCATCAAGTCAACAGACGACAGCGTCATAATCACCTCGCCTACAAGCGCGAGCGTCATTGTCAATGTCAGTGTCGCTGGGAATTTAACAACCTACACGTTGACCAATTACGATCGCATCAGCGTACCTATATATGCAAACCAGATGTTGTCTATTAACTCATCTGTAAACGTAGGAGTCATGTACATATGCCAGGGAGGGTATCCGGCTCTAGGGGATTACATGGACCCGTTCCAGATGAACATCATACCGACCAGCAAGTTCTCTAACATGTACCTGTTTGCGACTCAACCAGATTTTACGAACATTTTAATCGTGATCGCCAAGGATGCAGACAAATGTGAGATCGTCATGAACAACGGGACACTGTGCGATAAGATCCAGTGGGTCCGGACAAACGACCTCCTGTTCGTGGCCGGGGAGCTGAACCTGGGAGGTGGGAATCAGCAGTTCCGTGTGGAACACGCGACTCAGCCGTTCGGGCTCTACCTCTACGGGGTGGCATACTATGATTCATTTGGCTACGTCCTCAGCTACGGCAACCTAAGAGGTAACTAAACGCTGAGCATCTGTACCAAGATCAGCCAGACCTGGAGCATCGCAAATCTAACTTCTACTACGACCATTATTATTATTCCACTATCATACACGACGCCGTTACAATCCCCACCACCATCCTCGCCACGCCCCTCCCCAATTGTGACCTCGCTCACATCTGATTGGCTTCCTGTTATCGTGGTGCAATGACGTCACAACGCCTGTGCCATTACAGCTCCTCCCCCCTGGTGGATGGGCTGAGTCTGTGCACAACTGAAGTTTTTTGGGTTAGATCGCGTAAATATATAAATGTGTCGTTAAAATCCGCCACCACCCGACACAGCCAACTAGTAAGGGTTGTCACGTAGACAGAACATGCCAATTCGTAACCAGTACAGCACACTGGTGTGTTGGAGAGCCAAGCCACAACATTTACAATACGCGATCTAACCCAAAAAAACTCTATTGTGCATGATATTGGTCGCGAAAGCCCACGTCTTAAAGCAACTGAAGTTGTGGGTTGGGCCGAGGCGACGTCTGCTGTGACTCGTCCACTTGGCTTGAGTATTTAATTGAGAAACTGGAATGTGTTGCCGGCAGCTTCTCACATTTTGACCTCGCACGGAGACCCAGAGATGTACAGATACACACAGACTCCCACCCATACCCCCAAAGACCCAGAGACAAATACAAACATAGAGACCGATGGTGAAACTAAACTGAAATTGCATTTTTGCTAAATGCGTTTTGAGTTAGATCGCGAAACTATAAATGTGCCGTGAAACTCGCCACCACGCGACAGCTGTCGCCTGATGAAGCTGGTTGTAATTACTGGCGAAACGTCGAACTCAGATTGCAATCATTGAAGATTTGCTCTCCAACACAGCGGTTAGTGGTATACTAATATACTACACTACATACTACACTATACACTACACTATACACCATACTATACACTACACTACACACTAGTGATGTTTAGTGACACTAAACCTTACTAAAAATTAAATTACACCATCGATGACATTTGCTCGCGAAAGCATTACCGATGTATCAAAGCTAATGCGGTTCCCCCCCCCCCCCCCCCGCATCGCTTAACGCGACGCCCTCCGCAAATGCCACCTGCCTCCTCTTCTTCCTCCTAACCCGCATCGAGCACGATGCATCTCTACCACCCCCCACCCCTCCTCTCCCCACGTGTCGTCCGTTTCTCAACCCCACGTCTGCACTGCACTCAACCCACACCGCCCACCGCGCTCGCTTCCTCGTTCCCAGCCCTCTCGAACATTCGACGGGTCTCACATTTTGCGTGCCTCAACTTCCGCGGCCCAGGGGGTGGAGAGGAGTCGCGTACGCGATGCGGCCCCCTTGCGTCAACTCGCGCGAGTTGACGCAAGGGGGCCGGCTCGCGACACCACGCCCTGCCGCGTGGCGCCCGTAGAATTCCGCCGCCGCTTGCGCTCTTTCCGCGTCGGACGCGATTTTGTCGCTGAGAAACTGGCACGGGGTGGCTCTGCCTTGCTGATTCTGACGATGCTGCTGCTGCTGTAGCCGGCGCAGACTTGACCCGTCGGGTCGAGTCTGTTCACTTATTTTGTGTTTGTTTAAAGGGGGTGAGATGTTAACTACCTCGCCCAGTATGCAGGAGGTCGTGGGTTTGATCTCGACCCTGTTGATGCCTGTCGCTGAATATTTGGAGTCTGCGTCTCTCTCTCTCTCTCTCTCCCTGTGGTGAGGCCACTCCGAGTTGAGACAGGCACGGGTGGCTCCGGCTTGCTGCTTTAGCCGGTGCAGGCTTGACCCGTGGATAAAGCGTTTGTGTAACACGAAGTCCTCTACCTATGGGAACTTTTCGTTCGTGCCAGTATCAAAGCGACAGAAAAATAAGTTTGGGTTTTTATACTTTTCTCTGGCAATAGCAAAACAAGAGGTGTAGTAGGATTTTAAAACGCAAAATAGGTGTGATACCTTTTGAAAGGAGTAAAGTCTGCATTTACCACGCACACTTTAAGCTCTCGTTTGCGCTCAAAGTGTTTATTCGCGTTAAGCGTTGAAAAAAATGTTGAATCCCCGCTTATTGCCGCGTTGAGCGAGGAATCGTTTTTTGTTTTTATCGGTCGCCCTCGTGGCCTCATTCTCAATCGCAAATGATAGCGGCTCAGCGAAGTAGCCACTGTGGTGAAATGTTCGCTTTATGCGTCAAACGTTAACAACGCCTACATCGAGACAATAAAACCTCACTAAAAGCAAACGACGCTTTAAGTTTGTCGCTTTAAGAGTTAGTTTTTTCCCCTCCTGCTTATCGACCACCATGAAGGGTGATTTTTTATTGTCGATCTGGTGGCCTTATTCTCAAAAGTTAACCTTTCTTTCTTGCACTGATGTTGTTGTCACTGCTTGCAGGGAACGGAGCCGGGAGCAGTGTGGGACGTCAGTTCTTCGGAGCATTTATGCAGAACGCCGGGAATGTAGCCGACGCGCTTGTGGTGGACTTCGTCAGCTACGACAGCAACGCTCAGGTCACCGTCTCGATCCCCGCGGTGAACTTCTCGCAGGCCATCCTCCTGCCTCCCTTCTCCGTCGGCAATGTATCCATCCCGGTAACGGCAGAGATCACAGAGAACGGCATCGTCACCAACAAGGTCGTGTCCGTTCGTTCTGACAGTGACATCTCAGTGTGGGGCATGTCCAAACGAATTGGAACTACCGATGGATTCATGATGATCGCTGAGCAGGAGCTGGGAACAGAATATTACGTAGTCGCTCCTGTGTCTGGTTCGGTAATTAACGAATTCGCGATAGTCAGTCCCTACAACAACGTGACGGTGCAGATGATTTTGAACAGCAATGTTATTTTCAATGGTGTAACGTACTCCAACGAACTGAACATCACTCTACAAGACAACCAGGTCGTGCAGTTCCAAGGATCCTCTCTGACTGGGACCAGGGTACTCTCGAGTCAACCTGTGGCCGTGTACAGTGGAGATTGGTGCATGATTGTCCACACAGGCTGCAATTTTGTGACAGAGCAGCTATTGCCAGTTTCGCAGTGGGGCTCCTCTTACCTGGTCTTCCCTGTGTCCATCAAGTCAACAAACGACAGCGTCATAATCACCTCGCCTACAAGCGCGAGCGTCAGTGTCAATGTCAGTGTCGCTGGGAATTTAACAACCTACACGTTGACCAATTACGGTCGCATCAGCGTACCTGTATATGCAAACCAGACTTTGTCTATTAACTCGTCTGTAAGCGTAGGGGTCATGTACATATGCCAGGGTGGGTCTACAACTCTATGGTATTCCATGGACCCGTTCCAGATGAACATCATACCGACCAGCAAGTTCTCTAACATGTACCTGTTTGCGACTCAACCAGATTTTATAAACATGTTAATCGTGATCGCCAAGGATGCAGACAAATGTGGGATCGTCATGAACAACGAGCCACTGTGCAATAAGATCCAGTGGGTCCGGACAAACGACCTCCAGTTCGTGGCCGGGGAGCTGAACCTGGGACTTGGGAATCAGCAGTTCCAGGTGGAACACGCGACTCAGCCTTTTGGGCTCTACCTCTACGGGGTGGGAGACTATGATTCATTTGGCTACGTCCTCAGCTACGGCAACCTAAGAGGTAACTAAATGCTGAGCATTTGTAACAACATCAGCCAACAACATCATCTAACTACTACTATTATTATTCCACTTACATACACGACGCCATTACAACCCCCACCAACACCCTCGCAAATGCCCCTCCCCAATTGTGACATCGCCCACATATGATTGGCTTCCTGGTAACCGCGGTGCAATGACGTCACAACAACTGTGACATTACAGCCCCTCCCCCCCTGGTGGATGGGCTGAGTCTGTGCACAACGGAAGTTGTGGGTTGGGCAGAGGCAGCGCCCGCTGTGACTCGTCCACTTGGCTTGAGAATTTTATTGACAAGCGGCTTCTCACGTTATGGCCTCGCACGGAGACCCAGAGATGTACAGATACCCATGGACTTCCACAGATACCCACAGACTCGTACAGATACCCACAGACACCCAAAGAGATCCACGGACCTACAATGAGACCCAGAGATATATACATATACCTACGGACTCCCACAAATACCCACAGACTCGTACAGATACCCATGGACCCCCACACCGACCCATGGACTTCCACAGAGACCCACATACTCCTTCCTCCTTTAAGCTCGTTGGGTTACCACGATCCCATCGCACCACCACATCGCACCACCACATTGCACCACCAAATCGCACCCACCACATCGCACCCACCACATCGCACCCACCACATCGCACCCACCACATCGCACCCACCACATCGCACCCACCACATCGCACCCACCACATCGCACCCACCACATTGCACCACCACATCGCACCCACCACATCGCACCCACCACATCGCACCCACCACATCGCACCCACCACATCGCACCCACCACATCGTACCCACCACATCGCACCACCACATCGCACCCACCACATCGCACCCACCTCATCGCACCCACCACATCGCACCACCACATCACACCCACCACATCGCACCCACCACATCGCACCCACCTCATCGCACCCACCACATCGCACCCACCACATCGCACCACCACATCGCACCACCACATCGCACCCACCACATCGCACCCACCACATCGCACCACCACATCGCACCCACCTCATCGCACCCACCACATCGCACCCACCACATCGCACCACCACATCGCACCCACCACATCGCACCACCACATCGCACCCACCACATCGCACCCACCACATCGCACCACCACATCGCACCCACCACATCGCACCACCACATCGCACCCACCACATCGCACCACCACATCGCACCCACCACATCGCCCCCACCACATCGCACCCACCACATCGCACCACCACATCGTACCCACCACATCGCACCCACCACATCGCACCCACCACATCGCACCCACCACATCGCACCCACCACATCGCACCCACCACATCGCACCCACCTCATCGCACCCACCACATCGCACCCACCACATCGCCCCCACCACATCGCACCCACCACATCGCACCCACCACATCGCACCACCACATCGCACCCACCACATCGCCCCCACCACATCGCACCCACCACATCGCACCCACCACATCGCCCCCACCACATCGCACCACCACATCGCACCCACCACATCGCACCCACCACATCGCACCACCACATCGCACCACCACATCGTACCCACCACATCGCACCCACCACATCGCACCACCACATCGCACCACCACATCGCACCCACCACATCGCACCCACCACATCGCACCACCACATCGCACCACCACATCGTACCCACCACATCGCACCCACCACATCGCACCCACCTCATCGCACCCACCACATCGGCCCCCCACCTACCCCACCTCTTCTTCTACCTTTCTTCCTCTCGATCCCCTTGCATCGCTCGCCACCCTCTGACACAAGCAATTTTCCTGTCGCCTCTACCGCACGACCGAACCACACCCAGAGCCCGTCCCCCTTCTCTCATCTCTCTCGTCTCCTCTGTGAGTTCCACCGCCTCGAGTTTTCCTCTTGCTTCTTCATTTCCCAACCGCTTTAACCTTTGGTTTGTCACGCACCAACATCCACCGCAGCATCCTCATCTCAGTGACCGCCATCGCTGGGTCCTCCCTCTTTCTCGTGCCCCAGCACTCGGCCCCCACACAACAGCCTCGCCACCATCTTGTACTATACACTACACTATACACTACACTATACACTACACTATACACTACACTATACAGTACACTATACACTACACTATATACTACACCATACACTACACTATACAGTACACTATACACTACACTATATACTACACCATACACTACACTATACACTACACTATACACTACACTATACACTACACTATACACTACACTACTATACACTACACTACTATACACTACACTACTATACACTACACTATACACTACACTACTATACTCTACACCACGAAACACTACACTACTATACACTACTATACACGATACTACTATACACTACTATACTATACACTATACTATGCACTACACTATACACTACACGATACACTACACTATACACTACACGATACACTACACTATACACTACACTATACACTGCATAATACACTAGACTATACACCACACTGTACACTACACTACTATACACTACACTATACACCACTATCCACTACACTACTATACACTACACCACGAAACACTACACCACTATACATTACACTTTACACTGCTATACAGTACTATACGCAACACTACTATACACTACACTACTTTAGACTACATTATACACTTTCCTTCAACCAAACTGGGACCCTCTCATCGCACATCACAGCCGTCATATCTCGC
Organism: Lethenteron reissneri; assembly: GCF_015708825.2. Lineage (NCBI taxonomy): Eukaryota > Metazoa > Chordata > Hyperoartia > Petromyzontiformes > Petromyzontidae > Lethenteron > Lethenteron reissneri. The sequence goes on from NW_026891003.1 coordinate 75,468, forward strand.
CATTTCAGCCAACCAGCCCTCATCCTTGTTCTCAGCCCTCACGCTCACCACGTTTAATTGCGCCTGTGAAACATCTTCATGCATCTCCCCACGTTTCCTGGCGAATTTGTAAAAAAACATTCTACTGGCTTCAACAACTCAATTGACGACTGATGGCAGCTTAAACAAATATCTTGGTGACTCTGATGCCGGCTTCAACAAATCTCTTGGTGTCTCTGATGCCGGATTGAATGAATCTCTTGGCGACTCGGATGTCCTCCACCTTTTTACGATTCGTTCAGTGAAATTCTGTAACTAAAGAGTGTCCCGCGATGCTCTAGGCGGCGTCTGTCGCGTTAACCTCGCCAACGCGAGCGGCACCATCCAGTTCGCCGATTTACTCGCGAGACCCAACGTCGGCGACTGCCTCTGGACCATCACCGGCGCCGTGGGGACGGCCGTTATCCTTCGCTTCCAGACGTTCAGGTAAGTGGTGCGGAGGGGGGGGGGGTTGGCAGGGATATGTGCACTCGCTCTGGCCTCCAGGTTTATCCCCACGTCACGACCCGCTTCGGGCTATTAGAGTCCGCTCCGCCGATGAGCACGGACGGCCTTCGTACAACGGCGATGGAGGTTCAACGTACACGTTAGAGTGCGTCAGTAAAAACGTCGGTTTAACAACTAGGAGGCTTTCGCCACCAATATCATCAATGACAGAGGTTTTTTTGGGGTTATATCGCCCCACCCGACACAGAACGTGGCTAATTCGTTACTAGTACAGCACGAGTGTGTAGTGTAGTGTATAGTGTAGTGTGTAGTGTAGTGTTTAGTTTAGAGTGTAGATTTACAAATCTGGCTGTCGCCTGATGAAGCTAGTTGTAATTACTGGCTAAACGTCGTACTCAGATTGTGAATGTTGTGGCTTGGCTCTCCAACACACCGGTGTGATGTACAAGTGACAAACTGGCATGTTGTGTTTACATGACAAACCTTACTCATTGACTGTGTCGGGTGGTGGCGGGTTTAATGACACTTTCATATGTTTACGCGATCTAACCCCAAAAAACCTGCATTATGGAAGTATAAATACATCATAACCCCCACCACTGACACAGCCAGACAGGTTTGTCACGTAAACAACGCGCCAGTTAGTTACTACTTCAGCCCACCGGTTTGTTGGAGAGTAAAGTGCATTGTAAATCCACACATGTAGCCTGTTCTTCTATAACGCGCAGTTTTCATGACGATATGTAACGTGATGAACGCATTACGGAACAAGTTTTTATAAAACGCGGATGCGAATTGGATATATAAACGCGATCGAGCCGATGGAACTACGTCGAGCGAGGTGGGGACAAGCGGTCGTTCGGCTGCCTTTGCGTAGCATCATCACACACTCCACTGGGATGCTGCTGGATGCTTGTCGATGCTACGCACGCACCTCAGTCTTTGTTCGGCCTTCATATGCAACTCACGCATTGTCGTTGGCTGTGCTTTACCCGATTTTATTCATTACAACGCGGTGTTCTTCAACAAATGCAACTGTCGCATTGTCATAGGACAAACTGTCACGTACAACATACATACCGAGAGTAAAAATACAAGTATATATGTTCTAGATTTGAAGCTTTCGTGACTGCAAGAACTCATATTCTTAGGCTTTTTTTTCTGGTAAAGTCACGTAGGTAAAAAATGTAAATTAATAAAAGTAAATAAAAATAAAATAAAAATCACGACGTTGCGGAGGCAACACAAGTCTCCGTCATCAGGTGGGACCATCACAGCTAGATTTAATTTTAATTTTTTACCTACGTGACTTTACCGAAAAAAACCCCTAAGAATACAAGTATATATGGCCACCACTTTTTTTGGTGGCGGACATCTTTGATTTCGGCGGACATCTTTTATTCCAGAGGCCATCTTTTATTCGTAATGCCAACAACGTTTTGTGGTTTTGAAGCGTTCGCGGCCGTAACGAGAGCTCTGCTCAACGTTAAAATAGGTTTTACCCTTTCTGGCAATATAACAATTGCGTTAAGATGTTAAAAGACCAAACAGAAACCTTTTGCAAGGAATCATGTCACTGCATTAACCACGTATACTTTGTGGTGAACATGCAAACTAAAACATGCTTTGGTAGTATATGATGATGATGCATTGTCTTTGAAACTGATTGGTCCACAACACCAGAGACATCTTTCTTTAGAGCCTAGTCTCAAACAGCGCCAGACCAGAAGACAACACCAAAAGGCGACCAGCGCCGGGACAATGTCACCGTCAGGGCGTATCACAGCAGCAGCTCTCTGCTGTCCGTGCGCATGAAGTCTGCAGACGGGCGCCGAGGTCGTCTACGTCTACGACGGGCCGTCCGTGGACTCGCCGCTCCTGGGGAAGTACGACCGCGATGGCGTCCCCGCTCCCATCATCTCGTCCTCCAACACCTTGTCCGTAAGGGCGACGTACGACACGAGAGGAATCGCCGGCAACTTCAGCGCGTTTTACAGGGGTGAGTTTTTTGTCTGTTTGTTTGTTTGTCTTGCTGCGATAACGCGGCGAGGCCCCCCCTCGCCTGACGTGGCGGCGCGACTTTGGTGGGACTCGCAAAAGGGCCGAGGCTCCCGCCAACCGGCACGTTTGTCGTCGTTCCGCGTCGCTGCGCTGGGGGGGCTCGGCCGCGCAGTGTTGGTGTCGTCGTGAAAACTCTTCGCCCCCCCCTCTCCTGTTCCTCACCCTTGGCTCTCCAACACACGACCGGTGTGCTGTTCTGGTACACACTATACAATACACAATACACTATACACTCCACAATCTATACCACACTATGCACGACACTACACGCTAGTGCTGTGCTATTAACGAATTGGCACGTTCTGTAGTGTATAGTGTAGTGTAGAGTGTACACTATACACTACACTATACACAACACAATCTATACCACACTATCCAATACACTTCACACCAGTACTGTACTAGTAACGAATTGGCACGTTCTGTAGTGGATAGTGTAGCGCATAATGCACACATAGTGTATAGTGTAGTGTATCGTGTAGTGTATAGTGTACGCTCTACACTACACTATACACTACAAACTAGTGCTGCACTAGTAACGAATTGGCACGTTCTGTTCACGTAACACTAAACCTTACCAATTGGCCGTGTCGGGTGGTGGCATTGTTTAACGACACAGCATTTATGTATTCACACGATCTAACCCCCCCCCCCCCCACAAATAAAACCTGCATCACGGAAGTATGAATGCGTCGTAACCCTCCACCACCACCACCAGTGGGGTCACCGTGCAGGGAGACGCTCGTTGGAAGCCAGGGATCGCTGTCGTTGTCCAACTTCTCCGCGGCCGGTGAGAGGAGCGCCCTGTGCCGATGGACCGTCCAGGTGGACCCCAGATACGAGGTCAAGCTGAGCTTCCAGCAGTTCAAGTGAGCTCTCGATTGGGGAGGGGCGGGGGGGGGGGGCTCCGCAAGCCGTTCCATGCTCCGTTGTTTGAGCTCCACGTTCCACGTAGCGGCCACGGATACTTTTTGCTTTGGTCAACGGTACACGTAGGGCGCGTGTAGAAGTTTGGCATGTTCTACACACTGTACACGACTACACTACACTATACACTACACGCGACTATACACGACAGTACGTGTGTGTGTACGTGTGTGTACCTGTGTGTGTGTGTACCTGTGTGTGTGTACCTGTGTGTGTGTACGTGCGTGTGTATGTGTGTGTACATGTGTGTGTGTATACGTGTGTGTGTGTGTACGTGTGTGTGTGTATGGTACAAAATACCCAGGCACCAAAACGAAGCAGCTGCCTGGGTATTTTGTACCATCGGACACTCCATCCCCACAACTCCCAATCATTGGTGGGGCAGTAGTGGAGAGAGTGGAGAGTTTCCCAAACCTCGGCAGTGTGCTCATGACCGGTTCCGGTTTGACAGCAGAGGTCTCACTCCGAATCAGTCGAGCGGCAATATCTTTTCATCGGTTGCGTAACACTGTGTGGAAGCTACCTGGTCTGTCGCTCCGCACGAAGCTTCGGATCTTCTCGGCCACAGTCATTCACTCCCTTCTCTTTGCTTGCGAAACATGGCATTAATATACACTACACTATACACGTCTATGCACTTCTATACTAAATTGATGAATAATTTCTTTAGAACTGCTTTGTATCGTTTGTGAGACGTTCACACATGCTACACTACACACTACACATCATCGTACATGTTGGACACTCGAAATGAAGGACGTGGGCAGGTGCTCCAAATCGAGGGCAAGCACATTTATTTATTGTGGTTAATATTAATCTTGTGAAGAACAGCACCGTCACTCTGTAAAATGCAACAGCACGTGTTACACGCAGCAATTCTTCCGAGTCACCATTAACCACGTGGCTGGTTTACACGTGCGGTTATTCATTAACTCTGCCAGCCACCTACAGGCCCAACTCAGTCATCACATGCTGCTGTACACACATGCATTGATGCACTGCACAGCACATCAGGACTTTCACAGAACCACACTTTACTCCCTTGCTGCACAAGGACATAATTAAAAGAGTGATCCATTCCTAACGTGCCACATACATGATACACTGCACATACTCGTACGTGCTTCACTACATACCACATGTGCTCTTACTTGCTACACTACACTCCCTCGCTCTCCCACCGCGGCAGTTTGTCTTCCGACCCCGACTGCGTGGACGAGTCGCTGACCGTCTACGACGACAACGGCGACTCGCTTGGCGCGTTCTGCGGCGGCGTTGTGAGACCGCCCAGCTTGCGCTCGTCCTCTAACAGACTCCACCTCGTGCTCGACTCTCTTCGGGGCCTTCAAGGTGAGGCCATGGGGGGGGGGGGTGGGGGGGTCCTTGGGAGGTGTCGCCCTGGGGGGGGGGGGGGGGGGGGGGGAGTCCACCCTGTTCCCCTTCTCCTCTGCGAGGGAGCGGGAGTGGTGGTGGGATAGACAGATTCAACTAAATAGACGACAAAAACAACGACAACAACAACACCAATGACGTTAGGGAGGTTGTCGTCTGTCCCTCGGGAGGAGTGAGGCGACCGAGGGGCTTTGTGAAACTTGATTCGTGTCCTTCATGAGGGCAGTCGCACTTCTGTGATGACGACCAGACACGCGTCACCCTCATCGCCCTCCATGTCTTACGCAGCGTCACAAATCTCACACAAATCTTACTCAGCGTCACAAATCTTACACAAATCTTACTCAGCATCACAAATCTTACACAAATACTTCACAGAGTCACAAATCTTACACAAATCTTACTCAGTATCACAAATCTTACACAAATCTTACTCAGCATCACAAATCTTACACAAATCTTACTCAGCATCACAAATCTTACACAAATCTTACTCAGCATCACAAATCTTCCACAAATCTTACTCAGCATCACAAATCTTACACAAATACTTCACAGAGTCACAAATCTTACACAAATCTTACTCAGCATCACAAATCTTACAGAGATCTTACTCAAATCTTACACAAATCTTAATCAGCGCCACCCCCCCCCCCCCCCATCGCACCGTTACCAACTCCACGAAACTTCCCCGAAACTCGCACCTCGAGTTTGTTAAAGGAAGTTAACTAACTTTGTTTGTTTGTCGTTGTTATTTATTACACAGGGAACGGAGTCGTCGTGAACTTTGAAACGATTAATCCGATTAACGTCTCGAAAAGTGAGTACGGCGCAACAGCGGCGAGTGCACCTCACTTGAACACAAAGCCGCGTTGCCCGACACGTATCAGCTATGAAACTAGATTCGAAGCTTTCGTGACTACAGGAATGACTCTTTGGTTCTTTCGGTAAAGTGACGTCGAAAGAAATTAAATTAAATAATAACAGAATACGACGTTTCGATTGCAACACGAGCAACCATCATCAGCTACAAATGAATGAGAAAACAAACATAGTAAACTTGGAAATATAATGCGAAGAAGAATGTATCAGCTGTGTTTTATTTGTAGCACGTGAGGCCCCAATGAGCTATGCTACGTAGCTATTGTTCCGATAGAGATCTGACCGTCACAAATGATAGAAGGTGAACAATGTTGCTGATATCATCATCACCATAGCTTGTACATTCATACACATAAAGGCCCATAGAAACCCACAGAGACCCACACAGACCCACAAAGACCCATAGAGACCCAGAGAAACCCACAGAGACCCATAGAAACCCATAGAGACCTATAGAGACCCATAGAGACCCACAGCAGCAGCAGGCATCGTCAGGGTCGGGATCGTACCGATGACGTGATTTCACTTCCATCTTTGCCGAATCGTTTTGATGACGCGATGACGTAATGACGCACTTCGTCAGAACGGGAGAGGGGCAAATTATAATGAAAGCGGACGGGATCGTGACCCTCCAGTTTCAACAGACGGGTGGGCAGAGCTTAATGCGTGAAAAACACCCACCCACCCATCAACCCCACTCACTCACTCACCCTCTCACATACCCATCCACAAACCCCACCCACCAACCCCACCCACTCACCCACTCACATACCCACCCACTCACTCACACACCCACTCACCCACTCACATACCCACCCACTCACTCACCTACCCACTCACCCACTCACCCACTCACATACCCACCCACTCACAAACCCACCCACTCACATACCCACCCACCCCACCAACCCACTCACCCACTCACATACTCACCTACCACACCCATACATACCCACCCACCCCACCCACCCACTCAAATACTCACCCACTCACATACCCACCCACCCCACCCAACCACCTACTCATCCACTGAAATACCCACCCACCCACTCACATACCCAACCATCTACCCACTCATCCACTCACACCCACTCACATACTCCACCCACCTACCAACCCCACTCACCCACCCAACCGCGATCTCCGCCACCCTCCCGCAAGGCTGCGGCGTCGCCAACGCGTCCGTCCTGAGCGCCTGGCCCTGGCAGGTGACCGTCACGAGGCAGACGGACCAGCTGCAGTGCCTCGGCTCCCTCCTGTCCGACTCGTGGGTCGTGACCGCGGCGAGCTGCTTGCTGGAGAGGTCAGCCCCTGGGCCTCGACACGGCGGCCCCCAGAGTTGTTGTCACCTAGCGGCCACCTCGAGTTCGGGATGTCGCGAGTTACTAAATGTGTTAATCACTCGCTACGTGTTACACTTCTGAATTCTCGAGATACTAAATGTGTCCATTAATCCCTCGCTATAGGCGCGCGCGTTTTCTGGATTTCGCGTACGTGTGTGTATGTGTGTGTGTCTGTATGTGTGTGTGTGTATGTACGTGTGGGTGTGTATGTGTGTGTACGTGTGTGTGTATGTGTGTGTACATGTGTGTACGTGTGTGTGTGTGTCTGTACGTGTGTGTATGTACCTGTGTGTATGTACGTGTGTGTGTATGTGCGTGTGTATGTGTGTATGTGTGTGTATGTACGTGTGTATGTGTGTGTATGTGTGTACGTGTGTGTATGTACGTGTGTGTACATGTGTGTGTGTGTACGTGTGTGTACGTGTATGTACATGTGTGTGTACGTGTGTGTGTATGTACGATTGTGTGTATGTGTGTGTATGTGTGGGTATGTGTGTGTGTGTGTTTATGTGTGTGTGTGTGTACGCGCGTGCACGTCCGTTCAGCCCCGGCAACTACAGCTGGAGCTGCACCATGGCCTCCGGCGAGCGTCTGGACGTGACGGCCATCTTGGTCGACCCCAAGTTCTCCGCGGTGACCGGAGCCCACGACGTCGCCATGCTGCGGCTCGGCTGGCGGGCGACGTTGGGGCCGTCCGTGCAGGCGGTGTGCCTGCCCTCGCGACACGAGCAGAGCCCCCCGCTGGGACGCAGCTGCCAGGCGCTGGGCTTGCGGCGCAGCGACGGTGCGTAGTGTATAGTGTATAGCTCGTACGTTAGGGTACGTCATGTAGTGTGTAGTGTATAGCTAGTACGTTAGTGTACGTCATGTAGTGTATAGCTAGTACGTTAGGGTACGTCATGTAGTGTATAGTGTATAGCTAGTACGTTAGTGTACGTCATGTAGTGTATAGTGTATAGCTAGTACGTTAGTGTACGTCATGTAGTGTATAGTGTGTAGCTAGTACGTTAGTGTACGTCATGTAGTGTATAGTGTGTAGCTAGTACGTTAGTGTACGTCATGTAGTGTGTAGTGTATAGCTAGTACGTTAGTGTACGTCATGTAGTGTATAGCTAGTACGTTAGTGTACGTCATGTAGCGTGTAGTTTGTAGCTAGTACGTTAGGGTACGTCATGTAGTGTGTAGTGTACAGCTAGTACGTTAGGGTACATCACGTAGTGTATAGTGCATAGCTAGGACGTTATAATATGTACACGTAGTGTATAGTGTATATCTAATGTACTGGAATACGTCATTTAGTGTATGTGTGTGAAATTATCTTACTCTACACATAGGGTGGTGACCACCGACCTACCCTAGCTAACACACACACTTGTCTCTTAGCTACTCCAGCGTGACCCAGCCAGGTGGCTGCTGGCAGGTCCGCTAACTGTCGGCATCTTCACGAGGCGTCTTCATTTATCGCAGGAACAGCCTCGAACCTCCTGAGGCGGCTGCTTATATGGGCCTCGGCGTGCCCAGGCCCCACCCCGGCCACGCCTCCCTTTGAGCACCCTCTCGAAGCCCCCACTGCTGTCCACGTGCCCCCCGAGGTCCCCCTGGACCCCCAGCCCCCACTGGGATCCGGTCACGTGTCCGGCACCGGCCCTGACGTCATTCCCGCCTCCAGCCGGGATGACGTCATGTGTGTGTGTAGACCCACATGGTAGTAACGCTCCCAGGACACAGTGACATCATATGTTTGCACACAGTAATGATACCACAATCATTACATCACCCTCCCCCATGTAAAAAAAACAGCCGTCCCGGCTGTAACAATACAGAAAACCAGTGTGCCTCCAACAACAACATCAACAAATAACCGGCAACAATAATAATTACCGCGAGAACATATGTACACGCACCGAGAGGGGTTAAAGGAAAAACGTATGGGACGAGGGGAACAACAACAACACATGTACACCGAGAAGAACTGGTCAACCCGCGTATCCCTCAGCACAGCCCACCCATAGCAAATTGTACGCACGCACCGACATATGAAAGTCACTGTTTGACAATGGCGTAGGCAATCAACAAGGTGTGAGAGTCATGCACAGCGGCCAGTTTTCGAACGAGTTCGCGTGGCTGAGCCCCCAGGGGAGGCAAGCACGCTCTCCTTGGAGGTCCTGCGGGAACTCGACAAAGGGCACGGCCCCTCCCCAGGAGTTGGGCAACAAGATGAGCAGGAGTTACGTACGGGTGCTTCACTTCCCCCTTCAAGTCCACATCTGGTCAGCACAACCGGCGACTCCAAGGGCAGCAGATGCAGGAATCCTGTGACGAGAATAACCACCTCCTGAGGCACAGCACCACAAGCCTGAGCCTCAGCTTGTCGGACACAACCAGCCACCCGGCCCAGGGAAGTGGAGATGATCGTATTCCGCCCAGCGGAAGGAAGAAAAGCAAAAATTCACAGGTTCCGACGCGTTGGATGCACAACCAACACCTGTAATCAAATCAATCACCCAACCACTCCATAGATGGCAGGGTCTCACACCGCTCTGCTACCGTTCCACCCCACAGGCGGCAATAGGGCGAAAACTGAAAGTCTAACACCCACCTACACACACCACTTAACATTCTGGACGTCTCCCTACGTCCCAGGTCGAGAAGTCGCACTTCAGGGTCGACCCATGTACTGGCTCAAGGAAGGCATGCTTCAAGGTCGAGCCAGTATGCTGCACCCTAGGTATAACGTTGGATGTCGTACAACATCCCGGTTCAAGGAAGCCATGCTTCCAGGTTGACCCATGTACTGGGCAAAAATAAGTCTCACTTCACGGTTAACCCAGTATATACATAATTATTTTTTTTTATATGTGAAAACCACGTGGCACAAAAAAAGAAAATGCCTGCACTTGCCCAGAAATAGTTAACACATACAACCCCCACATCTCCGAGGCCACCCGTGTATGTACAAAATAGTGGGCGCATGCGCGACCCGCGTCCCCACGGTATCCCCGCGCGCGGCAAAAATGGCGGCCCAACGCGCGAATATCTCCGCGGTTTCCCACGCGCGGACAAAATGGCGGCCCAATGCGCGAACATCTCCGCGGTTTCCCACGCGCGGACAAAATGGCGGCCCAACGCGCGAACATCTCCGCGGTTTCCCGCGCGCGGACAAAATGGCGGCCCAACGCGCGAACATCTCCGCGGTTTCCCGCGCGCGTACAAAATGGCGGCCCAACGCGCGAACATCTCCGCGGTTTCCCGCGCGCGGACAAAATGGTGGCCCAACGCACGAACATCTCCGCGGTTTCCCGCGCGCGGACAAAATGGCGGCCCAACGCGCGAACATCTCCGCGGTTTCCCGCGCGCGTACAGAATGGCGGCCCAACGCGCGAACATCTCCGCGGTTTCCCGCGCGCGTACAAAATGGCGGCCCAACGCACGAACATCTCCGCGGTTTCCCGCGCGCGTACAAAATGGCGGCCCAACGCGCGAACATCTCCGCGGTTTCCCGCGCGCAGACAAAATGGCGGCCCAACGCGCGAACATCTCCGCGGTTTCCCGCGCGCGTACAAAATGGCGGCCCAACGCGCGAACATCTCTGCGGTTTCCCGCGCGCGTACAAAATGGCGGCCCAACGCACGAAAATCTCTGCGGTTTCCCGCGCGCGTAAAAAATGGCCGCCCAACGCGGAAACATCTCCGCGGTTTCCCGCGCGCGTACAAAATGGCGTCCCAACGCGTGAACATCTCTGCGGTTTCCCGCGCGCGTACAAAATGGCGGCCCAACGCGCAAACATCTCGGCGGTTTCCCGCGCGCGTAAAAAATGGCGGCCCAACGCGCGAACATCTCCGCGGTTTCCCACGCGCGTACAAAATGGCGGCCCAACGCGCGAACATCTCTGCGGTTTCCCGCGCGCGTACAAAATGGCGGCCCAAAGCGCAAACATCTCGGCGGTTTCCCGCGCGCGTAAAAAATGGCGGCCCAACGCGCGAACATCTCCGCGGTTTCCCGCGCGCGTAAAAAATGGCGGCTCAACGCGTGAACATCTCCGCGGTTTCCCGCGCGCGGACAAAATGGCGGCCCAATGCGCGAACATCTCCGCGGTTTCCCGCGCGCGGACAAAATGGCGGCCCAACGCGCGAACATCTCCGCGGTTTCCCGCGCGCGTACAAAATGGCGGCCCAACGCGCAAACATCTCCGCGGTTTCCCGCGCGCGTACAAAATGGTGGCCCAACGCGCGAACATCTCCGCGGTTTCCCGCGCGTGGACAAAATGGCGGCCCAACGCGCGAACATCTCCGGGGTTTCCCGTGCGCGTACAGAATGGCGGCCCAACGCGCGAAAATCTCTGCGGTTTCCCGCGCGCGGACAAAATGGCGGCCGAACGCGCGAACATCTCCGGGGTTTCCCGCGCGCGTAAAAAATTGCGGCCCAACGCACGAACATCTCTGCGGTTTCCCGAGCGCGTACAAAATGGCGGCCCAACGCGCGAACATCTCCGCAGTTTCCCGTGCGCGTACAAAATGGCGGCCCAACGCGCAAACATCTCCGCGGTTTCCCGCGCGCGTAAAAAATGGCGGCCCAACGCGTGAACATCTCCGCGGTTTCCCGCGCGCGTACAAAATGGCGTCCCAACGCGTGAACATCTCCGCGGTTTCCCGCGCGCGTACAAAATGGCGGCCCAACGCGCAAACATCTCGGCGGTTTCCCGCGCGCGTAAAAAATGGCGGCCCAACGCGCGAACATCTCCGCGTTTTCCCACGCGCGTACAAAATGGCGGCCCAACGCGCGAACATCTCCGCGGTTTCCCGCGCGCGTAAAAAATGGCGGCTCAACGCGTGAACATCTCCGCGGTTGCCCGCGCGTGGACAAAATGGCGGCCCAACGCGCGAACATCTCCGCGGTTTCCCGCGCGCGGACAAAATGGCGGCCCAACGCGCGAACATCTCCGCGGTTTCCCGCGCGCGTACAAAATGGCGGCCCAGCGCGCAAACATCTCCGCGGTTTCCCGCGCGCGTAAAAAATGGCGGCCCAACGCGTGAACATCTCCGCGGTTTCCCGCGCGCGTACAAAATGGCGTCCCAACGTGCGAACATCTCCGCGGTTTCCCGCGCGCGGACAAAATGGCGGCCCAACGCGCGAACATCTCCGGGGTTTCCCGTGCGCGGACAAAATGGCGGCCCAACGCGCGAACATCTCCGCGGTTTCCCGCGCGCGGACAGAATGGCGGCCCAACGCGCGAAAATCTCTGCGGTTTCCCGCGCGCGGACAAAATGGCGGCCGAACGCGCGAACATCTCCGGGGTTTCCCGCGCGCGTAAAAAATTGCGGCCCAACGCACGAACATCTCCGCGGTTTCCCGCGCGCGTACAAAATGGCGGCCCAACGCGCGAACATCTCCGCGGTTTCCCGTGCGCGTACAAAATGGCGGCCCAACGCGCGAACATCTCCGCGGTTTCCCGCGCGCGTACAAAATGGCAGCCCAACGCGCGAACATCTCCGTGGTTTCCAGCGGGAGTACAAAATGGCGGCCCAGCGCGCAAACATCTCCGCTGTTTCCCGCGCGCGTAAAAAATGGCGGCCCAACGCGTGAACATCTCCGCGGTTTCCCGCGCGCGTACAAAATGGCGTCCCAACGTGCGAACATCTCCGCGGTTTCCCGCGCGCGTACAAAATGGCGGCCCAACGCGCGAACATCTCCGCGGTTTCCCGCGCGCGTACAAAATGGCGGCCCAACGCGCGAACATCTCCGCGGTTTCCCGCGCGCGGACAAAATGGCGGCCCAACGCGCGAACATCTCCGCGGTTTCCCGCGAGCGGACAAAATGGCGGCCCAACGCGCGAACATCTCCGCGGTTTCCCGCGCGCGTACAAAATGGCGGCCCAACGCGCGAACATCTCCGCGGTTTCCCGCGCGCGTACAAAATGGCGTCCCAACGCGTGAACATCTCCGCGGTTTCCCGCGCGCGTACAAAATGGCGGCCCAACGCGCAAACATCTCGGCGGTTTCCCGCGCGCGTAAAAAATGGCGGCCCAACGCGCGAACATCTCCGCGTTTTTCCACGCGCGTACAAAATGGCGGCCCAACGCGCGAACATCTCCGCGGTTTCCCGCGCGCGTAAAAAATGGCGGCTCAACGCGTGAACATCTCCGCGGTTGCCCGCGCGTGGACAAAATGGCGGCCCAACGCGCGAACATCTCCGCGGTTTCCCGCGCGCGGACAAAATGGCGGCCCAACGCGCGAACATCTCCGCGGTTTCCCGCGCGCGTACAAAATGGCGGCCCAACGCGCGAACATCTCCGTGGTTTCCAGCGGGAGTACAAAATGGCGGCCCAGCGCGCAAACATCTCCGCGGTTTCCCGCGCGCGTAAAAAATGGCGGCCCAACGCGTGAACATCTCCGCGGTTTCCCGCGCGCGTACAAAATGGCGTCCCAACGTGCGAACATCTCCGCGGTTTCCCGCGCGCGGACAAAATGGCGGCCCAACGCGCGAACATCTCCGGGGTTTCCCGTGCGCGGACAAAATGGCGGCCCAACGCGCGAACATCTCCGCGGTTTCCCGCGCGCGGACAGAATGGCGGCCCAACGCGCGAAAATCTCTGCGGTTTCCCGCGCGCGGACAAAATGGCGGCCGAACGCGCGAACATCTCCGGGGTTTCCCGCGCGCGTAAAAAATTGCGGCCCAACGCACAAACATCTCCGCGGTTTCCCGCGCGCGTACAAAATGGCGGCCCAACGCGCGAACATCTCCGCGGTTTCCCGTGCGCGTACAAAATGGCGGCCCAACGCGCGAACATCTCCGCGGTTTCCCGCGCGCGTACAAAATGGCAGCCCAACGCGCGAACATCTCCGTGGTTTCCAGCGGGAGTACAAAATGGCGGCCCAGCGCGCAAACATCTCCGCGGTTTCCCGCGCGCGTAAAAAATGGCGGCCCAACGCGTGAACATCTCCGCGGTTTCCCGCGCGCGTACAAAATGGCGTCCCAACGTGCGAACATCTCCGCGGTTTCCCGCGCGCGTACAAAATGGCGGCCCAACGCGCGAACATCTCCGCGGTTTCCCGCGCGCGTACAAAATGGCGGCCCAACGCGCGAACATCTCCGCGGTTTCCCGCGCGCGGACAAAATGGCGGCCCAACGCGCGAACATCTCCGCGGTTTCCCGCGCGCGGACAAAATGGCGGCCCAACGCGCGAACATCTCCGCGGTTTCCCGCGCGTGTACAAAATGGCGGCCCAACGCGCGAACATCTCCGCGGTTTCCCGCGCGCGTACAAAATGGTGGCCCAACGCGCGAACATCTCCGCGGTTTCCCGCGCGCGGACAAAATGGCGGCCCAACGCGCGAACATCTCCGGGGTTTCCCGTGCGCGTACAGAATGGCGGCCCAACGCGCGAAAATCTCTGCGGTTTCCCGCGCGCGGACAAAATGGCGGCCGAACGCGCGAACATCTCCGGGGTTTCCCGCGCGCGTAAAAAATTGCGGCCCAACGCACGAACATCTCTGCGGTTTCCCGCGCGCGTACAAAATGGCGGCCCAACGCGCGAACATCTCCGCAGTTTCCCGTGCGCGTACAAAATGGCGGCCCAACGCGCGAACATCTCCGCGGTTTCCCGCGCGCGTACAAAATGGCAGCCCAACGCGCGAACATCTCCGTGGTTTCCAGCGCGAGTACAAAATGGCGGCCCAACGCGCAAACATCTCCGCGGTTTCCCGCGCGCGTAAAAAATGGCGGCCCAACGCGTGAACATCTCCGCGGTTTCCCGCGCGCGTACAAAATGGCGTCCCAACGCGTGAACATCTCCGCGGTTTCCCGCGCGCGTACAAAATGGCGGCCCAACGCGCAAACATCTCGGCGGTTTCCCGCGCGCGTAAAAAATGGCGGCCCAACGCGCGAACATCTCCGCATTTTCCCACGCGCGTACAAAATGGCGGCCCAACGCGCGAACATCTCCGCGGTTTCCCGCGCGCGTACAAAATGGCGGCCCAAAGCGCAAACATCTCCGCGGTTTCCCGCGCGCGTAAAAAATGGCGGCTCAACGCGTGAACATCTCCGCGGTTTCCCGCGCGCGGACAAAATGGCGGCCCAACGCGCGAACATCTCCGCGGTTTCCCGCGCGCGGACAAAATGGCGGCCCAACGCGCGAACATCTCCGCGGTTTCCCGCGCACGTACAAAATGGCGGCCCAACGCGCGAACATCTCCGCGGTTTCCCGCGCGCGTACAAAATGGCGGCCCAACGCGCGAACATCTCCGCGGTTTCCCGCGCGCGGACAAAATGGCGGCCCAACGCGCGAACATCTCCGGGGTTTCCCGTGCGCGTACAGAATGGCGGCCCAACGTGCGAAAATCTCTGCGGTTTCCCGCGCGCGGACAAAATGGCGGCCGAACGCGCGAACATCTCCGGGGTTTCCCGCGCGCGTAAAAAATTGCGGCCCAACGCACGAACATCTCCGCGGTTTCCCGCGCGCGTACAAAATGGCGGCCCAACGCGCGAACATCTCCGCGGTTTCCCGTGCGCGTACAAAATGGCGGCCCAACGCGCGAACATCTCCGCGGTTTCCCGCGCGCGTACAAAATGGCAGCCCAATGCGCGAACATCTCCGTGGTTTCCAGCGGGAGTACAAAATGGCGGCCCAGCGCGCAAACATCTCCGCGGTTTCCCGCGCGCGTAAAAAATGGCGGCCCAACGCGTGAACATCTCCGCGGTTTCCCGCGCGCGTACAAAATGGCGTCCCAACGTGCGAACATCTCCGCGGTTTCCCGCGCGCGGACAAAATGGCGGCCCAACGCGCGAACATCTCCGCGGTTTCCCGCGCGCGTACAAAATAGCGGCCCAACGCGCGAACATCTCCGTGGTTTCCCGCGCGAGTACAAAATGGCGACCCAACGCGCAAACATCTCCGCGGTTTCTCGCGCGCGTAAAAAATGGCGGCCCAACGCGTGAACATCTCCGCGGTTTCCCACGCGCGTACAAAATGGCGGCCCAACGCGCGAACATCTCCGCAGTTTCCCGCGCGAGTACAAAATGGCGTCCCAAAGCGCAAACATCTCCGCGGTTTCCCGCGCGCGTAAAAAATGGCGGCTCAACGCGTGAACATCTCCGCGGTTTCCCGCGCGCGTACAAAATGGCGGCCCAACGCGCGAACATCTCCGGGGTTTCCCACGCGCGTACAAAATGGCGGCCCAATGCGCGAACATCTCCGCGGTTTCCCGCGCGCGTACAAAATGGCGGCCCAACGCGCGAACATCTCCGCGGTTTCCCACGCGCGTACAAAATGGCGGCCCAACGCGCGAACATCTCCGCAGTTTCCCGCGCGAGTACAAAATGGCGGCCCAAAGCGCAAACATCTCCGCGGTTTCCCGCGCGCGTAAAAAAATGGCGGCTCAACGCGCGAACATCTCCGGGGTTTCCCGCGCGCGTAAAAAATGGCGGACCAACGCACAAACATCTCCGCGGTTTCCCGCGCGCGTACAAAATGGCGGCCCAACGCGCGAACATCTCCGCGGTTTCCCGCGCGCGTACAAAATGGCGGCCCAACGCGTGAACATCTCCGCGGTTTCCCGCGCGCAGACAAAATGGCGGCCCAACGCGCGAACATCTCCGCGGATTCCCGCGCGCGGACAAAATGGCGGCCCAACGCGCGAACATCTCTGCGGCTTCCCGCGCGCGTACAAAATGGCGGCCCAACGCACGAAAATCTCTGCGGTTTCCCGCGCGCGTAAAAAATGGCGGCCCAACGCGTGAACATCTCCGCGGTTTCCCGCGCGCGTACAAAATGGCGTCCCAACGCGTGAACATCTCCGCGGTTTCTCGCGCGCGTACAAAATGGCGTCCCAACGTGCGAACATCTCCGCGGTTTCCCGCGCGCGTACAAAATGGCGGCCCAACGCGCGAACATCTCCGCGGTTTCCCGCGCGCGGACAAAATGGCGGCCCAACGCGCGAACATCTCCGCGGTTTCCCGCGCGCGGACAAAATGGCGGCCCAACGCGCGAACATCTCCGCGGTTTCCCGCGCGCGGACAAAATGGCGGCCCAACGCGCGAACATCTCCGCGGTTTCCCGCGCGCGTACAAAATGGCGTCCCAACGTGCGAACATCTCCGCGGTTTCCCGCGCGCGTACAAAATGGCGGCCCAACGCGCGAACATCTCCGCGGTTTCCCGCGTGCGGACAAAATGGCGGCCCAACGTGCGAACATCTCCGCGGTTTCCCGCGCGGGGACAAAATGGCGGCCCAACGCGCGAACATCTCCGCGGTTTCCCGCGCACGGACAAAATGGCGGCCCAACGCGCGAACATCTCCGCGGTTTCCTGCGCGCGTACAAAATGGCGTCCCAACGTGCGAACATCTCCGTGGTTTCCCGCGCGCGTACAAAATGGCGGCCCAACGCGCGAACATCTCCGCGGTTTCCCGCGCGCGTACAAAATGGCGGCCCAACTGCGCGAACATCTCCGCGGTTTCCCGGGCGCGTACAAAATGGCGGCCCAACGCGCGAACATCTCCGCGGTTTCCCGCGCGCGTACAAAATGGCGGCCCAACGCGCGAACATCTCTGCGGCTTCCCGCGCGCGTACAAAATGGCGGCCCAACGCACGAAAATCTCTGCGGTTTCCCGCGCGCGTAAAAAATGGCGGCCCAACGCGTGAACATCTCCGCGGTTTCCCGCGCGCGTACAAAATGGCGTCCCAACGCGTGAACATCTCCGCGGTTTCTCGCGCGCGTACAAAATGGCGTCCCAACGTGCGAACATCTCCGCGGTTTCCCGCGCGCGTACAAAATGGCGGCCCAACGCGCGAACATCTCCGCGGTTTCCCGCGCGCGGACAAAATGGCGGCCCAACGCGCGAACATCTCCGCGGTTTCCCGCGCGCGGACAAAATGGCGGCCCAACGCGCGAACATCTCCGCGGTTTCCCGCGCGCGGACAAAATGGCGGCCCAACGTGCGAACATCTCCGCGGTTTCCCGCGCGCGTACAAAATGGCGGCCCAACGCGCGAACATCTCCGCGGTTTCCCGCGCGCGGACAAAATGGCGGCCCAACGCGCGAACATTTCCGCGGTTTCCCGCGCGCGTACAAAATGGCGTCCCAACGTGCGAACATCTCCGCGGTTTCCCGCGCGCATACAAAATGGCGGCCCAACGCGCGAACATCTCCGCGGTTTCCCGCGTGCGGACAAAATGGCGGCCCAACGTGCGAACATCTCCGCGGTTTCCCGCGCGGGGACAAAATGGCGGCCCAACGCGCGAACATCTCCGCGGTTTCCCGCGCACGGACAAAATGGCGGCCCAACGCGCGAACATCTCCGCGGTTTCCTGCGCGCGTACAAAATGGCGTCCCAACGTGCGAACATCTCCGTGGTTTCCCGCGCGCGTACAAAATGGCGGCCCAACGCGCGAACATCTCCGCGGTTTCCCGCGCGCGTACAAAATGGCGGCCCAACGCGCGAACATCTCCGCGGTTTCCCACGCGCGGACAAAATGGCGGCCCAACGCGCGAACATCTCCGCGGTTTCCCGCGCGCGTACAAAATGGCGGCCCAACGCGCGAACATCTCTGCGGTTTCCCGCGCGCGTACAAAATGGCGGCCCAACGCGCGAACATCTCCGCGGTTTCCCGCGCGCAAACAAAATGGCGGCCCAACGCGCGAACATCTCCGCGGTTTCCCGCGCGCGTACAAAATGGCGGCCCAACGCGCGAACATCTCTGCGGCTTCCCGCGCGCGTACAAAATGGCGGCCCAACGCACGAAAATCTCTGCGGTTTCCCGCGCGCGTAAAAAATGGCGGCCCAACGCGTGAACATCTCCGCGGTTTCCCGCGCGCGTACAAAATGGCGTCCCAACGCGTGAACATCTCCGCGGTTTCTCGCGCGCGTACAAAATGGCGTCCCAACGTGCGAACATCTCCGCGGTTTCCCGCGCGCGTACAAAATGGCGGCCCAACGCGCGAACATCTCCGCGGTTTCCCGCGCGCGGACAAAATGGCGGCCCAACGCGCGAACATCTCCGCGGTTTCCCGCGCGCGGACAAAATGGCGGCCCAACGCGCGAACATCTCCGCGGTTTCCCGCGCGCGGACAAAATGGCGGCCCAACGTGCGAACATCTCCGCGGTTTCCCGCGCGCGTACAAAATGGCGGCCCAACGCGCGAACATCTCCGCGGTTTCCCGCGCGCGGACAAAATGGCGGCCCAACGCGCGAACATCTCCGCGGTTTCCCGCGCGCGTACAAAATGGCGTCCCAACGTGCGAACATCTCCGCGATTTCCCGCGCGCATACAAAATGGCGGCCCAACGCGCGAACATCTCCGCGGTTTCCCGCGTGCGGACAAAATGGCGGCCCAACGTGCGAACATCTCCGCGGTTTCCCGCGCGGGGACAAAATGGCGGCCCAACGCGCGAACATCTCCGCGGTTTCCCGCGCACGGACAAAATGGCGGCCCAACGCGCGAACATCTCCGCGGTTTCCTGCGCGCGTACAAAATGGCGTCCCAACGTGCGAACATCTCCGTGGTTTCCCGCGCGCGTACAAAATGGCGGCCCAACGCGCGAACATCTCCGCGGTTTCCCGCGCGCGTACAAAATGGCGGCCCAACGCGCGAACATCTCCGCGGTTTCCCACGCGCGGACAAAATGGCGGCCCAACGCGCGAACATCTCCGCGGTTTCCCGCGCGCGTACAAAATGGCGGCCCAACGCGCGAACATCTCTGCGGTTTCCCGCGCGCGTACAAAATGGCGGCCCAACGCGCGAACATCTCCGCTGTTTCCCGCGCGCAAACAAAATGGCGGCCCAACGCGCGAACATCTCTGCGGTTTCCCGCGCGCGTACAAAATGGCGGCCCAACGCACGAAAATCTCTGCGGTTTCCCGCGCGCGTAAAAAATGGCGGCCCAACGCGTGAACATCTCCGCGGTTTCCCGCGCGCGTACAAAATGGCGTCCCAACGCGTGAACATCTCCGCGGTTTCCCGCGCGCGTACAAAATGGCGGCCCAACGCGCAAACATCTCGGCGGTTTCCCGCGCGCGTAAAAAATGGCGGCCCAACGCGCGAACATCTCCGCGGTTTTCCGCGCGCGTACAAAATGGCGTCCCAACGTGCGAACATCTCCGCGGTTTCCCGCGCGCGTACAAAATGGCGGCCCAACGCGCGAACATCTCCGCGGTTTCCCGCGCGCGTACAAAATGGCGGCCCAACGCGCGAACATCTCCGCGGTTTCCCGCGCACGTACAAAATGGCGGCCCAACGCGCGAACATCTCTGCGGTTTCCCATGCGAGTACAAAATGGCGGCCCAATGCGCGAACATCTCCGCGGTTTCCCGTGCGCATACAAAATGGCGGCCCAACGCGCGAAAATCTCCGCGGTTTCCCGCGCGCGTACAAAATGGCGGCCCAACGCGCGAACATCTCCGCGGTTTACCGCGCGCGTACAAAATGGCGGCCCAACGCGCGAACATCTTAACGGTTTCCCGCGCGCGTACAAAATGGCGGCCCAACGCGCGAACATCTCCGCGGTTTCCCATTCGCGTACAAAATGGCGGCCCAACGCGCGAACATCTCCGTGGTTTCCCACGCGCGTACAACATTGCGGCCCAACGCACGAACATCTCTGTGGTTTCCCGCGCGCGTACAAAATGGCGGCCCAACGCGCGAACATCTCCGCGGTTTCCCACGCGCGTACAAAATGGTGGCCCAATGGGCGAAAATCTCCGCGGTTTCCCGCGCGCGTACAACATGGCGGCCCAACGCGCGAACATCTCCGCGGTTTCCCGCGCGCGTACAAAATGGCGTCCTAACACGCGAACATCTCCCCGGGTTTCCCACGCGCGTACAAAATGGTGGCCCAATGCGCGAAAATCTCCGCGGTTTCCCGCACGCGTATAACATGGCGGCCCAACGCGCGAACATCTCCGCGGTTTCCCGCGTGCGTACAAAATGGCGGCCCAACGCGCGAACATCTTCACGGTTTCCCGCGCGCGTACAAAATGGCGGCCCAACGCGCGAACATCTCCGCGGTTTCCCATTCGCGTACAAAATGGCGGCCCAACGCGCGAACATCTCCGTGGTTTCCCATACGCGTACAAAATGGCGGCCCAACGCGCAAACATCTCCGCGGTTTCCCACGCGCGTACAAAATGGCGGCCCAACGCGCGAACATCTCCGTGGTTTCCCATAAGCGTACAAAATGGCGGCCCAACGTGCGAACATCTCCACGGTTTCCCGCGCGCGTACAATATGGCGGCCCAACGCGCGAACATCTCCGCGGTTTCCCGCGCGCGTACAAAATGGCGGCCCAACGCGCGAACATCTCCGCGGTTTCCCGCGTGCGTACAAAATGGCGGCCCAACGCGCGAACATCTTCACGGTTTCCCGCGCGCGTACAAATGGCGGTCCAACGCGCGAACATCTCCGCGGTTTCCCGCGCGCGTACAACATGGCGGCCCAACGCACGAACATCTCTGTGGTTTCCCGCGCGCGTACAAAATGGCGGCCCAACGCGCGGACATCTCCGCGGTTTCCCGCGCGCGTACAAAATGGCGTTCCAACGCGCGAACATCTCCGCGGTTTCCCGCGAGCGTACAAAATGGCGGCCCAACGCGTGAACATCTCCGCGGTTTCCCGCGCGCGTACAAAATGGCGGCCCAACGCGCGAACATCTCCACGATTTCCCACGCGCGTACAAAATGGCGGCCCAACGCGCGAACATCTCCGTGGTTTCCCATTCGCGTACAAAATGGCGTCCCAACGCGCGAACATCTCCGCGGTTTCCCGCGCGCGTACAAAATGGCGGCCCAACGTGCAAACATCTCCGCGGTTTTCCACGCACGTACAAAATGGCGGCCCAACGCGCAAACATCTCCGCGGTTTCCCACGCGCGTACAAAATGGCGGCCCAACACGCGAACATCTCCACGGTTTCCCACGCGCGTACAAAATGGCGGCCCAACGCGCGAACATCTCCGCGGTTTCCTGCGCGCGTACAAAATGGCGGCCCAACGCGCGAACATCTCCACGGTTTCCCACGCGCGTACAAAATGGCGGCCCAATGCGCGAACATCTCCACGGTTTCCCACGCGCGTACAATATGGCGGCCCAACGCGCAAACATCTCCGCGGTTTCCCACGCGCGTACAAAATGGCGGCCCAATGCGCAAACATCTCCGCGGTTTCCCACGCGCGTGCAAAATGGCGGCCCAACGTGCGAACATCTCCACGGTTTCCCGCGCGCGTACAAAATGGCGGCCCAACGCGCGAACATCTCCGCGGTTTCCTGTGCGCGTACAAAATGGCGGCCCAACGCGCGGGGTGACGTCGTGTGTGTGTAGACCCACATGGAAGTAACGCTCCTGGCACAGTGACATCATACGTGTGCACAAAGGAATGACACCACAATCATTACAATAACATTAGCGACGATGCCGATGATGTCACGGCCAGTACACCTGTGACATCATCATCATCTACGCCTGTGACATCGTCATCTACGCCTGTGACATCATTATCATCTATGCCTGTTTCCCCAACATCCTCACGCCTGTGACATCATTATCATCAAGGCCTGTGACATCATCATCTACGTCTGTGACATCATCATCTACCCCTGTGACATCATCATCGTCTCTCCCCCCCCCCTCCCCACCCCCCAGGCTCTGTGTCGGCCCCCGCCACTGAGGGCAACGTGCGCCTGGTGAACGAGTCGCTGTGCACGCAGGCGTGGGGCAACTTTAGCCGCGGCATGAAGATGTGTGCAGCCAAGCGTCAGGGTTGGGCCAGTAGCTGTCAGGTGACCCCAACACTACACTATACACTACTACACTATACACTACTACACTATACACTACACTATACACTACACTATACACTACACTATACACTACACTATACACTACACTATACACTATGATGTGTGCCGCCAAGCATCAGGGTTGGGCCAGTAGCTGTCAGGTGACCCCAACACTACACTATACACTACTACACTATACACTACATTATACACTATACACTACTACACTATACACTACTACACTACTACACTATACACTACACTATACACTACTACACTATACACTACTACACTATACACTACTACACTATACACTACATTATACACTACACTACACAATACACTACAACACTATACACATACACACAAACACATACAGACACACACACAAACATACAGACACACACACACGCACGCACAAAGGGTGTCCCACCTGGGTGCTTGAAACATCATCAACGTCAATCACCACCGTCCGCCTTTCCGCCTTCCCCAGCTGGGCCAGGGCGGTGGCGTCTTCTGCCTGGGCACGGACAGGAGATGGTACCTGACGGGCATCGACAGCCGCCGTGCCGACTGCGCAAACGCCACCCAGCCGGCCGCCTACGGGCGCGTGTGGAAATCCCTCGCCTGGATCGAGGGGAACCTCCCTTACTGACGACGCAGACGTGCCTCTGGTTCTGCTCCCAGCCAGATAGCCGGATAGCCAGATAACCAGATAGCCAGATAACCAGATAACCAGATAACCAGATAACCAGATAGCTGGCTAGGCAACTAGCCAGCCGGGCAGGCAAATAGCCAGATATCCAGACAGCAAGCTAGGAAGATACCTACCTAGCTATCTATATAGCAAGATAGCCAGCCCACTAGCTGGCTAGCCTGCCAGGAAGCTGTCTAACCAGATAGTCAGTCAGCTAGCCAGACAGCCACCCAGCTAACTATCTAGCCAGATAGCAAGTCAGCTAAATAGCAAGCCAGCCAGCCAGCTACAATATCGAGATAGCAAGCACGCGAGCTGGCTAGCCAGATAGACGGCTAACAAGCCACCCAGCCAGATAGATTGATATCCAGCCAGCCCGATAGATTGATAGCCAGCCAGCCAGATAGATATATAGCTTGCCAGCCTGCTAACTATCTAGCCAGATAGCCAGGCAGATAGCCAGCCAGCTAGATGTTAATCAGATAGTCAGCAAGCCACCCAGCCAGTTTGCTATCCAACCAGAGAGCCAGCCAGCTTGATCGCCAGCTCGCCGGCGAGCCAGTCAGCCAGCCAGCTAAATATATAACTAGTTATCTAGCGAACCAGCTCACTATCTAGCCAGATAGGCAACTAGCCTTTTAGCCAGCCAGCCCAGCCAGCTTCCTAGCCAGCTACCTAGCCAGATAGCCAGTCAGCTAAATAGATAATTAGTTAGCCAGCTAACCATCCAGCTACCTAGCCAGATAGGCAACTAGCCTTTTAGCCAGCCAGCCCAGCCAGCTTCCTAGCCAGCTACCTAGCCAGATAGCCAGTCAGCTAAATAGATAATTAGTTAGCTAGCTAACCATCCAGCTACCTAGCCAGATAGGCAACTAGCCTTTTAGCCAGCCAGCCCAGCCAGCTTCCTAGCCAGCTACCTAGCCAGATAGCCAGTCAGCTAAATAGATAACTAGTTAGCTAGCTAACCAGCTCGCTATCTAGCCAGATAGGCAACTGGCCTTTTAGCCAGCCAGCCCAGCCAGCTTCCTAGCCAGCTACCTAGCGAGATAGCCGGTCAGCTAAATAGATAACTAGTTAGCTAGCTAACCAGCTCGCTATCTAGCCAGATAGGCAACTGGCCAGCTAGCCAGCCCAGCCAGCTTCCTAGACAGATAGCCAGCCAGCTAGCGAACGAGCCAGATATCCAGCCAGTCATCCAGCTAACCAGATCGCCAGCTAGCTAGCTAGCCAAGTAGCTAGTCAGATAGACAACCAGCTACCTAGCGAGATAGACAGCCAGCGAGATAGTCAGATAGCTACGACCAGGCCTACAGCTACCGCGATCGCTCTCGCTCTTGAGAGGGAAGAATGAAAGAAGGGATGACCATGAATGAAAAGTATATTTTTCTTTCAGTTACCATTTTACTATAAAATATACAACTAGCTGTACTAACGCGGCTTTCGCCCAGGACTTGGATTCACCACACCTGGCCGCCTTTGTCCCCCCCCCGCCAGTGGCGATGTTCACACACCACAGCAGTTACTCGTTTGAGGCTGAGTCGACCTAGGGGAGGTCCGGTTAAAATAATCGTCAGCGGTGGTGGCCATGAGCGGGAATCGAACGCGGGTAGCCGGGTTCGTAGCGCGGCGTAGCGCTATCCGCTACACTACACGTGCGCGGGTCACGTGACAGATGTGACATCACAGCTCACTTGCCGTGCACAAAATCTCTGCATTATTGAGCTCCTCCCCCCCCCCAAAAAAGTGTATTTTTAAATCCTTTATATTAAGTTCGCTTGCTTGCTTGCGTGCTTGCTTGCTTACGACCGTGTAAATCTTTCGGTCGTTTTTTAACCCACTTCCCGTGATCCAATCGAGTTGATATTTTCCACACAGACTCGTTGTGCGAGACAATTAATGTTCGTGAAAAAAATTCCCAAAATTGTACACTTTTTAGGCAAAAAAAATGATTTTACATATATTCAAATAGAACTAATTCATGGCTTTGGCTGAACGTAACAGTGTAAGAGCCCAGAGCGTAACCCCTCCACAGGCCGTGGCGGAGTAGCGCAGTTGGTAGTGCCCTCGCTTCCCATGCCAAAGGTCGCGGGATCGATCCCCGCGTCCTCCACAGGCGAATATATTTTTAAATTCTTTATATTAAGTTCGCTGCCACGCATATAAAGGATTTATAGTGAAAAACTTTGTTTTTACGGGTTGTACTTATTATAATGTTTGCATGGTGTACAGTCTCTAAAGTACCCACACGGCAAATTTCCAGTTTGTTGCATGTCGGGAAGTACGCAAAACATTTTGTAACAGACACACATAATCACAACTTTGCCTTTTATATATATGGAGATGTGTATTTTTTAATATATAGAATGTCTATATATATAATATATTATAAATCTTCTTCTTTGCCTTAACGGGAATCGTTTTGTGGATCGAGTTAAATCTCCAATTTCCGTTCGATTCTTCGTGCTTCCATCTTGGCTTTTGTGGCACTGACGTCACTCACGAGCGATGACGCTCGCTGACGTCACGGATGGCGGTGACACGGTGTTGGTGATTTGTGTGGAGTGGTTTTTTCGCGGTGTAAATTTTGTGTCCAATTTGTTGTTGTTGTTGTTTTTATTTTGGCGACACGACAATAAATGGTTGCGGATTTTGGTGACGGACAGACAAAGCTCCCCCAGGTAGCCTCTAGCAGGGCTGTAGGGGCAAGTGCTGCTAGTAGCGAGTAGCTCCACCTATGATGTACACAGACAAAGCTCCCCCAGGTAGCCTCTAGCAGGGCTGTAGGGGCAAGTGCTGCTAGTAGCGAGTAGCACCACCTATGATGCACACACAGACAAAGCTCCCCCAGGTAGCCTCTAGCAGGGCTGTAGGGGCAAGTGCTGCTAGAAGCGAGCATCACCACCTATGATGCACACACAAACAAAGCTCCCCCAGGTAGCCTCTAACAGGGCTGTAGGGGCAAGTGTTGCTAGTAACGAGTAGCAGCAGCACCTATAAAGGCTGACAACTGTGGCTACACACGAGGGGGTGGGTGGCCAGCACCACGCCCGGCCGCCTTTGTCTCCCCAGTGGCGATGTTTACACACCGCACCAGGTACTCATTTGATGCTGAGTCGACCTAGGGGAGGCCCGGGACCGGTTCAGATAATCGTCACTGGTGTTGGCCGTGAGCGGGAATCGAACCCGTGTCGCCGGGTTCGTAGCACAGCGTGCTAACCGCTACACCACCACTCAACACTAACACACACGCACAGACAGACGCACACACACAGTACTACACTGCACGTTAATTAAGCTCTTAGTTTTTTCGGTAAAGTCACGTAGGTAGTAAATAATGAAATTAAAATTAATAAAAGTAATAATAGAAATAAAATATTAATAATAAATTTTTATTTTGATAGAAATATTATTTTAATTTATTATTTTAATTAAATTTTTAATAGAAATATGATTTTAATAGAAATGTTTATTTTATTTTATTTTTATTATTACTTTTATTAATTTTAATTTATTTTTTTACCTACGTGACTTTACCGAAAAAACTAAGAGTATGAATCCTTGCAGTCACCAGAAGCTTCAAATCTAGCACGCACGTTAATTAGGCACCCTTAAGGTAGCCGCTGTTGACATCTTCACCGTGAGCGGCTTCGCCTCCCCCTCCCCCCGGCTCCCCCAAGTCGGCCCGTCACGCCCTTGTGTCAAACGAGCCGCGTCACGTGACAACTTCCGGTCACGCCCCATTGGCTCTTGTCGCGATGACGTAACGTACGCCCCGCCCCCCTCTCCACGGAGGGTCTGCCCCGCCCCACTCCCCTCCTAGCTCCTCCCCCTCCCCAAGAAATGGAGTCACACTTTGGGGAGTCGTGATGTCTCACGGACTAAACTAAGAACTAGACAATTTGTTTCGATTTAAAGCTTTCGTGACTGCAGGGATTCATCTTCTTGGTTCTTTCGGTAAAGTCACGTAGAAGGGAAATAATAAAATAAAATAAATAGCTATTATATTATTTTATTATTTTATTATGTTTAATTTTTATTATTTTATTATTTCCCTTCTACGTGACTTTACCGAAAGAACCAAGAAGATAGACAATTTGTTTTCGTCATTTGACCAGGTGGTAAGGCCCCACTGAGCTATGCTGTGTAGCACTCTTTTGGGAAATTCATAGCCTGATGAAGAACGCTTGTGTTGCGATCGAAACGTTGTGAGCTTTTGTTTTGCTTTAATTATTTTTAATTTATTTTAATTTTAATTTTATTTTTATTTTGCTATTTTATTTGAGTTCTTTTGCTTTTGTTATTTAAAAGTTAGGTATTATTTTAATTTAATTTTATTATTTTTATTTTCCATCGACGTGGCTTTACCGAAAGAACCAAGAAGATGAATTCCTGGAGTAACAAACGTTTAATTTCAAAATTTAAATTTATAGCCGTAGCCAAATTACTCTAAAGAGGCATGTTTCTAAAATGTGGAGGGAAAAACCTCAGGGGGGACACGGAGATAAAATAAATCCACGCGACCACCACGGGGAGAGAGAGGCAAGCGCCAAATACAGAGTGCTTAAAAAAAATGTTTTTAACACTTCTGAGAATTTGCAACAATAGCACAAGAAATGTGCCACGTCTGGGGGCTCTGGAGACCACCTGGAGAAGATTCCTGCGTGCGTTGACAACGATGGCCGCCTTTGTCTACCTCGTTGTTGTGAGCGTCGCTCCTCTGCCCTCCGCTGTTGTTGTTGGAGGGCGACTGCCTCCAACTGCCCGGTAGCTTCAGGGTGCACCTAGCCTGGCACTAGCCCAGTAGCGTCCTTCACGAGCCTCCTCCTCCACAGAGGCCGATCTTGACACCGCTGGTACCACTCATCGGCAAGTCCACTCAGCTCCACATCCTCCTGTACCACATCACTCCATCTCCTCTCTAGTCCGTGCAACTCACTCACTCACTCTCTCACTCACCCACTCACCCACACACTCATCCACTCAAAAACACACTCACCCACTCACTCACCCACTCACCTCCACACTCACCGACTCACCCATCACTCCATCTCTTCTCTAGTCCGTGCCACTCACTCACCCACTCATTCACCCACTCACCCATCAGCTCCATCTCTTCTCTATCCCATGCCACCAACTCAATCACCCACTCACCCATTCACCCACTCACCCACTCACCAACACACTCACCCACTCACCCACACCCTTACCCACTCACCCACACACTCACTCACCAACACACTCACCCACTCACCCACAACCTCACCCACTCACGAACACACTCACTCACTCACCAACACACTCACCTACTCACCCACACACTCCCCCACTCACGAACACACTCACCCACTCACCCACACCCTCACCGACTCACCGACACACTCACTCACCAACACACTCATCCACTCACCCACAACCACACCCACTCACGAACACACTCACTCACTCACTCACCAACACACTCACCTACTCACCCACACACTCACCCACTCACCAACACACTCACCCACTCACCCACACACTTACCCACTCACTCACACACTCACCCACTCACCAACACACTCACCCACTCACCCACACACTCACCCATCACTCCATCTCCTCTCTAGTCCGTGCCACTTACTCACCCACTCGCCCACTCACTCACCCACTCACCTATCAGCTCCATCTCCTCTCTCGCCTATGCCGCGCCCGTTTAGCTCCCCACTATCCGACCGGACAAAAGCTTTTTAGGAATGGGGTGGGTCGGCATGCGGGCTACGTGACCTAGCCAACTTTCCAAACGATGTTTATTGTTACCAGATGAAGCCCCACTGATTTGCTGTGTTGCTCTTTGCTCAGTAAGCGTGACCTGAACATCAACACAGAGACCCATAGACCCACTGAGACCCATACTCATAGAGACACAAACTCATAGAGACCCATACTCAGAGACCTACATAGATCCACAGAGACTCATACTTAGAAACCCATAGAGACTCACATATGCCATAGAGACCCACAGAGTGTCTGTGTGTGTCTGTGTGTGTGTGTCTGTGTGTGTGTCTGTGTTTTGTATATGTGGGGAGCGGTAGTGTAGTGGTTATCGCTGTGCTGCGCTACGAACCTGGTCAACACCGGTGATGATTATCTGAACCGGTCCCGGGCCTCCCCTAGGTTGACTCAGCCTCAAATGAGTAGCTGGTGCAGCGATGTGCAGTAAACATCGCTAGCACTGGGGAGACAAAGGCGTGGTGTTGGCCACCCACCCCCTCGCGTGCTGCTCGCTAACAGCACTTGCCCCAACATTCTGTTACAGGCTACACGGGGGATCTTTGCCATTGTCTGTGTGTGTCAGTATATAAATGCACACACGTCAGGATCCCTCGCACGAACACCCCCACCGGCAGCTCGTGCGGCTGACGGAGGTCTTGTAGAGGGAAATTCTTGCGCCACTGCTCTCGAAGCAAGCAGCAAGGAGGAAGGAGGAAGGGAAAAAAACACAACACAGGAGCTTTAAACTACACACACACAAAAAACAATTAGATAATACAACACACACACATTTATACATGCAATAATTAGTTTTGTTTCAGAAGAAGATCGATGACAATTCGAATTTAGAACGAAAGGAACAATGCCTCTGTCGGCGGTGGTGGTAGCGGTGGTGGCGGTGTTGGCGCTGCAAATCGGTGAGTTTGAGGGGCCGGTTTCTTGGAACGATCGGATGAGTCTCTATGTGGGTCTCTGTGGGTCTCTGTGGGTCTCTGTGGGCCATTGTGGGTTTCTCTGGGTCTCTGTGGGTTTATGCAGGTCTATGTGGGTTTCTGTGTGTCTCCGTGGGTATCTGTGGGTCTCTGTGGGTCTATGAGTCTGTATGGGTCTCTGTGGGTCTCTGTGGTTATATGAGTCACTATGGGTCTCTGTGGTTCAATTATTCTCTGTGGGTCTCTGTGAGTCTCTGTGGTTCTATGGGTTTCTGTGGTTCAATTATTCTCTGTGGGTCTTTTTGGGTCTGTGTGGGTCTATGTGGGTCTCTGTGCTTGATGCTCCATTTGCCACTACACGTGCTAGTAAACAACTTATAACCATTTCTACACTCCGTCATTGTATCCCTTTAAATCCTATCTCTGTCCCATTACTTCACCAGCACTCCTTCAAAACTTCATTCTGCTCTTTAAAATGTCGCATCTGCGAGCTGCTGCTTTTCTTTCAAGGTTTGCCGCTTTTCATCCTTTCACAGAAAATACCTGTGCCAACTATTAATTATACTTTTTCTTATTTCTGGGAGGTTTAGAGCTTCACCCTGGCCCAAATGTAAAGAACTCATGTAATTATGTAGGTTTTTCTGGCAGAAAAAGTTTTGGTGTCCTACACGTCGCCATCAGAGGGCTTGTAATTAACTTAAGTCAGTTTAACACGTAGGCTTTCGCGACCAATGTTATTCATAATCAACGATTTTTGGGTTTAGATCGCGTTTATTTATAAGTCAACTAACACTAGAAGTGGCAAATCTGGACCCAGACATTTTTTGCCTTACAAAAACATGTTTCACTCCTGCCGTCAATGACTTGCAGATTACGATTCACAACTATTACCTTTTTCAGCTTGACCGAGGGTCTAAAGGAGGTGGAATTGCCATCTATGTTCGTAGTAATATTACATTTTCATCAGCTCACTCCTTGTTGAAAAAATGTTGCTTGAAGATCTGGCTCTCAGAATCACTTTCCCTAATAATCAACACATATTGGTAGTGTGCTACTATAGACCACCTAGTTGTAAGGATGTTGAAGCTGGGACTGCACTGAGGGAGCTTCTTGGGGGCCTCCCTAAAGGTGAAATAATTTGATTGGGTGATCTGAATTGGAATTGGCTAAGCCCACCAGCCATGGCCACGAATTTCGCAAATGAATTTAACCTATTTCAATTAATAAATGTCCCCACAAGACCCAACCTAAACAAATCCAGGACAGTCATCTCTGCTTGACGTCCTGTTGACTAATGCCCCTCACAATTTCCCGCTTATCCTTCGTGATCACTCTTTCATATTTGGGGTGAGATCGTCAGCCAGACCCAAAGCCCCCCTCCCCTAAATTGGTTGATAAGCACTCCATGAGACGCTTCAGCATACAGGCATTTACTAATGATGTGCTTCACTCTGATATTGACAAGTTCTGCGATATTCCCAACCTGACTACGTCTTGGGAGACCTTCAGGTACACACGTTTTTCAAAATTATTGATTAACATGCTCCATTGGTTATATTTAAAATTAAAGGCAACCGCCCACCATGGTTTGATCCTTTGATTACTAAACTCATGAAAACTAGGAACAAGGCTTGGGCATGTGCTCAGAAAAGTAATTGATCAAAGACTGGCTAAAATACAGGACTTTAAGGAATAATTGTGGCAAAAAAAATACGGCATGCAAGAAATGCTTACTTTACCTCCACTCTCCTGGAATCACATGGCAATGCCAGGATCTTCTGGAAAACAATCAAATGTATCGAAAAGGCATCGAACACGGATAATCTGCCCATTGAGCTTAACCGAAATGGGGACTATTTTTCAGAGACCCAAAAAATAGTCGACAATTTTAACCTTAATTTTTCTGAAGCTGGTGACCTTTTTTTATAATGTATTGGGAGTCACCCCTGCTCATGCAATTTCCTACACCCCTGTCCATACATTACATGAATTTAGTTTCCAGCCTATGCACGAAAGTTATATTCTGAAACAACTGTGCTACCTCAAAGGGTCCTCCTCTACCGGAGAGGATACTATTCCCGTCTTTGCTCTGCTAACTGTTGGTCACCTAATATACAAACTTATAGCCCGTATTTTCAACCTGTCCATCAAAGACCCAGCCAACGCAGCCTTGCCTGCCGGAGGTGCTCACCGATGGGACTTTGTCCAGATCTATCGAAGGATGGATGGTAGGCAGGCCAGCCTAAATGTTTCTAACTGGCGAAGCTGTTCCATTAGGGGGATCCACGTTTCGCAAGCGTAGATAAGGGAGGGAATGACTGTGGCCGAGAAGACCCGAAGCTTCATGCGGAGCGACAGACCAGGTAGCTTTCACACAGCATCACGCAACCGATGAAAATATATTGCCGCTCGACTGATTTGGAGTGAGACCTCTGCTGTTAAACGCGAGCCGGTCATGAGCACATTGCCCAGGTATGGGAAACTCTCCACTCTCTCCACAACTGCCCCATCACCGATTGGGAGTTGTGGGGGTAGGTTGCCCGATGGTACAAAATACACAGGCAGGTGCTTCGTTTTGGTGGGGCTGATGGTAAGGCCCCACCTCTTAGCAGCACACTCCAGTTTCAGCAGCAGAGCCTCCAACTCCTCCTCTGAGTGAGCTGCAATTACCAGGTCGTCGGCATACATAACGTGGAAAATAGGTGCACACACACAGGTACACACACAGGTACACACACAGGTACACAGATAGGTACAAACACAGAGGTACACACACAGGTATACACACACATGTGCACACACAGACAGTCACACACACACACATGTGCACACACAGACAGCGACAAACACAGAGGTACACACACAGACAGGTACACACACAGAGGTACACACACACAGATACACACACAGCTACACATAGAGCTACACACACACACAGCTACATACACAGCTACACACACACACAGCTACACACACACAGCTACACACACAGCTCCACACACAGCAATACACACACAGCTACACACACGGCTACACACAGCTACACACACACAGTCTAGTTTTAGTGTGGGTCTCTGTGGGTCTGCATGGGTCTCTATGAATATGGGTTTCTGTGGGTCTGTATGGTCTTTATGAGTATGGGTCTCTGTGGGTCTGCATGGGTCTCTATGAGTATGGGTCTCTGTGGGTCTGCATGGGTCTTTATGAGTATGTGTCTCTATGAGTATGGATCTCTGTGGGTCTACGGGTCTCTTTGGCTGTCATTTGTTGATGTCCAGGTCACACTTACTGAACAAAGAGCTCACAGCAAATCAGTGGGGCTTCATCTGATAACAATAGACGTAGTTTGGCGAGTTGGCTGGGTCATGTAGCCCGCATACCGACCCACCCCATGCCTAAACAGCTTTTGTTCGGCCAGATAAAGGGAGCTAAACGGGCGCGGCACGGGCTAGAGAAGAGATGGAGTGATGTGGTACAGGAGGATGTGGAGCTGAGTGGACTTGCCGATGACTGGTACCAGCGATGTCAGGATCGGCCTCTGTGGAGGAGGCTCGTGAAGGATGCCAGTGGGCAATTGGAGGCAGTCGCCCTCCAACAACAACGAATTGGGGAGGAACGACGCTCACAACAACGAGCATAGCGCCGGGTAGCTAAAGCACAGCAAGTTGGCACAGTAGTAGTCGTC
Organism: Lethenteron reissneri; assembly: GCF_015708825.2. Taxonomy (NCBI): domain Eukaryota; kingdom Metazoa; phylum Chordata; class Hyperoartia; order Petromyzontiformes; family Petromyzontidae; genus Lethenteron; species Lethenteron reissneri. Next base: position 109,388 of record NW_026891003.1, read on the forward strand.
TCAGTCAGTCGATCTTTGGCATCTGGGTCTGCCCTGTCACCTCCTGCCAGCTGGCATTCGACACTTAACGTGGCCTCAAAGTGCACATAGCCTGGCACAAGCGTCGTGGTGACATCACCGCCACTAAGTGGCGAATGGCGGTTGTTGTTGAATGAGTGAGTGGCACGGGCAAGAGAAGAGATGGAGAGTCTGCGTCTCTCTCTCTCTGATTATCATCATCATGGTGGCTAGGAGATGTTAACTAACTCGCCTGGTCTACAGTAGGTTGTGGGTTCGATCCCGACCATGACGATACCTGCCGCTGCTGTATATTTGGAGTCTGCGTATCTATCTCACTCATCATCATCACGGTGGCTATGAGATTTTAAGTACCTCACCAGGTGTACAGGAGGTCGTGCGTTCGATCTTGACCCTGACGATGCCTGCCGCTATGTATATTTGGAGTTTGCGTGTCTCTCTCTGTCCGCGCGGTGAGATGTTTACTACCTCACCTGGTATACAGGAGGTTTCAGGGGTCCGATCCCGACCCTGACGATGACTGCCACTGTATATTTGGCGTCTGCGTCTGTCTTTCTCTCTCTCGCTGTGATGAGGCCTCTCCGAGTTGAGACTGGAACGGGTGGCTCTGGCTAAGCTGCTGTAGCTGGTGCAGGCTTCCATGTGGACGGGGCGTGCCTGTAGCACGAAGTCGTCTACCTATGGGAAGTTTTCCTTCATCCAATATCAAAGCTGCGAAAAAATAAGATTGGCTTTTTATACATTTCTCTGGCAATAGCAAAACAAGAGATGTGTTAAGATGTTCAAATGCCCAATAGGTGTGATACCTTTTGCAAGGAGTGAAGTCTGCATTAACCACGCACACTTTAAGTGCTCATTTGTGCTCAAAGTGTTTTTTCGCTTTAATCGTTTTTTGTTTTGTTTTTGTAATTGCCGTGTAAAGCGAGGAATATTGTTTTAAATTTTTATCGGTCGCCCTCATGGCCTCATTCCCAATCACAAACGATAGCGGCTCAGCAAAGCGGCCACTGTGGTGAGGTGTTCACCTTATGCGTCAATAATTAACAACGCCTACATCGAGAAAATAAAACCCCTCTAAAAGCGAACGACGCTTTTTATTTGTCGCTTCAAGAGTTTGTTTCTTATCGACCACCATGAAGGGTGAATTTTTACTGTCGATCGCGTGGCCTTATTCTCAAAAGTTGACCTCTCTCGCTTGCCCTGATGTTGTCGTCACTGCTTGCAGGGAACGGAGCCGGGAGCAGTGTGGGACGTCAGCTCTTCGGCGCATTTATGCCGAACTACAGGCGGATGGTCGACGCGCTTGTGGTGGACTTCGTCAGCTACAACAGCAGCGCTCAGGTCACCGTCTCGGTCCCCGCGGTGAACTTCTCGCAATCCGTCCTCCTGCCTCCCTTCTCCGTCGGCAATGTATCCATCCCGGTAACGGCAGAGATCGCAGAAAACGGCATCGTCACCAACAAGGTCGTGTCCGTTCGTTCTGACAGTGACATCTCAGTGTGGGGCATGTCCAAACGACTTCAAAAAACCGATGGATTCATGATGATCCCTGGGCAGGAGCTGGGAACAGAATACTACGTAGTCGCTCCTGTGTCTGGTCGTTTAACCTTGAACGAATTCGCGATAGTCAGTCCCTACAACAACGTGACGGTGCAAATGATTTTGAGCAGCAATGTTATTTTCAACGGTGTAAGGTACTCCAACGAACTGAACATCACTCTACAAGAGAACCAGGTCGTGCAGTTCCAAGGATCCTCTCTGACTGGGACCAGGGTACTTTCAAGTCAACCTGTGGCCGTGTTCATTGGAGATCGGTGCATCACTGTTTATACAGCTTGCAATTTTGTGACAGAGCAGCTTTTGCCAGTATCACAGTGGGGCTCCTCTTACCTGGTCTTCCCCGTGTCCATCAAGTCAACAAACGACAGCGTCATAATCACCTCGCCTATAAGCGCGAGCATCAGTGTCAATGTCAGTGTCGCTGGGAGTTTAACAACCCACACGTTGACCAATTACGGTCGCATCAGCGTACCTGTATATGCAAACCAGACTTTGTCTATAAACTCATCTGTAAATGTAGGGGTCATGTACATATGCCAGGGTGGGTCTACAAATCTAGGGTATATCATGGACCCATTCCAGATGAGCATCATACCGACCAGCAAGTTCGCTAACATGTACCTGTTTGCGACTCAACCAGATTTTACAAACATGTTGATCGTCATCGCCAAGGATGTAGACAAATGTGGGATCGTCATCAACAACAAGACACTGTGTGATAAGATCCAGTGGGTCCGGACAAACGACCTCCAGTTCGTGGCCGGGGAGCTGAACCTGGGACTTGGGAATCAGCAGTTCCGGGTGGAACACGCGACTCAGCCATTCGGGCTCTACCTCTACGGGGTGGCATCCGATGATTCATTTGGCTACGTCCTCAGCTACAGTAACCTAAGAGGTAACTTGTAACATGATCAGCCAGACTTGTAGCATCGCAAATCTAACTTCTACTACTACGATTATTATTATTCACTAACATACACGACGCCATTACAACCCCCACCACCACCCTCACCAGGCCCCTCCCAATTGTGACCTCGCCCACATCTGATTGGCTTCCTGTTACCACGGTGCAATGACGTCACAACGCCTTTGACATTACAGCCCCTCTCCTCCTGGTGGATGGGCTGAGTCTTTGCACAACTGAAGTTCTCCCTAATAGAAGTTATTTTGGCTGAAACCCACCACTACCCGACACAGCCAACTAGTAAGGGTTGTCACGGAAACAGAACATACCAATTCGTAACTAGTACAGCAAACCGGTGTGTTGGAGAGCCAAGCCACAACATTTACAATACGCGATCTAACCCAAAAAAACTCGATTGTGGATGATATTCGTCGCGAAAGCCCCCGTCTTAAAGCAACTGAAGTTGTGGGTTGGGCCGAGGCTGCGTCTGCTGTGACTCGTCCACTTGGCTTGAGTATTTAATTGAGAAACTGGAATGTGTTGCCGGCAGCGTCTCACATTTTGACCTCGCACGGAGACCCAGAGATGTACAGATACCCAGACTGATGAGGCTGGTTGTAATTACTGGCGAAACATCGAACTCCGATTGTAAACGTTGTGGATTTGCTCTTCGACATAGCGGTTAGTGGTGTACTAATATACTACATGATACACTACACTATACACTGCACTATACGCTACACTATACACTACACTATACTATACATTGCTCTATACACTACACTATACACTGCACTATACGCTACACTATACACGACACTATATGCTGCACTATACACTGCACTATACACTACACTATACACTAGTGCTGTATTAGTAACGAATTCGTACGTTCTATCATATGAAATTAAACCTCATTCCCCGCACGCTCGAACCTTTGACGGGTCTCACATTTTGCGCGCCCCCGGGGAGGGGGGGGGGTGGGTGGAGAGGAGTCGCGTATGCGAGCCAGCCCCCTTGCGTGAACTCACGCGATTTGACGCAAGGAGCCGCATCGCAACGCCACGCTTACCGCGTGGCGCCCGTGGAATTCCGCCGCCGCTTGCGCTCTTTCCGTGTCGGACGCAATTTGGTCGCTGGAAAACTGGCACGGGGTGGCTCTGCCTTGCTGATTATGCTGTTTTAGCCGGTGCAGGCTTACCCGTGGATAGGGCGTTCATGTAACACGAAATCCTCTACTTATGGGACCTTTTCGTTCGTGCTCGTATCAAAGCTACAGAAAAATAAGTTTGGGTTTTCATAATTTTTTCTGCCAATAGCAAAATACGAGGTGTGTTAAGAATTTCAAACGCCAAATAGATTATACATTTTGCAAGGCGTGAAGTCTCCATTAACCACGCACACTTTAAGCGCTCATTTGCGCTCAAAGTGTTTTTTTGCTTTAAGCGTTTTTTTAAAAATCCCCACTAATTGCCGCGCTAATCAGGGGATTGTTTTTTGTTTTTATAGGTCGCCCTCGTGGCCTCATTTTCAATCGCAAATGATAGCGGCTCAGCAAAATGGCCACCGTGGCGATGTGTTCGCTTTATGCGTCAAGCGTTAACAACGCCTACATCGAGAAAATAAAACCCCGCTAAAAGCAAATGATGCTTTAAGTTTGTCGCTTCAAGAGTTTATTTTTTCCCTCCTGCTTAACAAGCATCATGAAGGGTGATTTCTTTACTGTCGATCTTGTGGCCTTGTTCTCAAAAGTTGACCTCTCTCGCTTGCCCTGATGTTGTCGTCACTGCTTGCAGGGAACGGAGCCGGGAGCAGTGTGGGACGTCAGTTCTTCGGCGCATTTATGCAAAACTACGTGCAGGTAGTCGACGCGCTGGTGGTGGACTTCGTCAGCTTCGACAGCAGCGCTCAGGTCAATGTCTCGGTCCCTGCGGTTAACTTCTCGCAGGCCATCCTCCTGCCTCCCTTCTCCGTCGGCAATGTATCGATCCCGGTAACGGCAGAGATCGCAGAGAACGGCATCGTCACCAACAAGGTCGTGTCCGTTCGTTCTGACAGTGACATCTCAGTGTGGGGCATGTCCAGACGATATGCAACTACCGATGGATTCATGATGATCCCTGAGCAGGAGTTGGGAACAGAATATTACGTAGTCGCTCCTGTGTCTGGTTCGTCAACGAACGAATTCGCGATAGTCAGTCCCTACAACAACGTGACGGTGCAAATGATTTTGAGCAGCAATGTTATTTTCAACGGTGTAAGGTACTCCAACGAACTGAACATCACTCTACAAGAGAACCAGGTCGTGCAGTTCCAAGGATCCTCTCTGACTGGGACCAGGGTACTTTCAAGTCAACCTGTGGCCGTGTTCAGTGGAGATCGGTGCATCGCTGTTTATACAGCTTGCAATTTTGTGACAGAGCAGCTCTTGCCAGTATCACAGTGGGGCTCCTCTTACCTGGTCTTCCCTGTGTCCATCAAGTCAACAAACGACAGCGTCATAATCACCTCGCCTACAAGCGCGAGCGTCAGTGTCAATGTCAGTGTCGCTGGGAATTTAACAACCTACACGTTGACTAATTACGGTCTCATCAGCGTACCTGTATATGCAAACCAGACTTTGTCTATTAACTCATCTGTAAACGTAGGGGTCATGTACATATGCCAGGGTGGGTCTACAACTCTATGGTATTCCATGGACCCGTTCCAGATGAACATCATACCGACCAGCAAGTTCTCTAACATGTACCTGTTTGCGACTCAACCAGATTTTATGAACATTTTAATCGTGATCGCCAAGGATGTAGACAAATGTGGGATCGTCATAAACAACGGGACACTGTGCAATGAGATCCAGTGGGTCCGGACAAACGACCTCCAGTTTGTGGCCGGGGAGCTGAACCTGGGTGGTGGAAATCAGCAGTTCCGTGTGGAACACGCGACTCAGCCGTTCGGGCTCTACCTCTACGGGGTGGCAGACTCTGATTCATTTGGCTACGTCCTCGGCTACGGCAACCTAAGAGGTAACTAAACGCTGAGCATTTGTAACAAGATCAGCCAGACTTGGAGCATCGCAAATCTAACTTCTGCTACTACTACTGTTATTATTCCACTAATATACACGACGCCGTTACAACCCCCACCACCATTCTCACCACGCCCCTCCCAATTTGTGACCTCGCCCACATTTGATTGGCGTCCTGGTAACCGCGGTGCAATGACGTCACAACGCCTGTCACATTACAGCCCCTCCCCCCCTGGTGGATGGGCTGAGACTGTGCACAATTGAAGTTGTGGGTTGGGCCGAGGCGACTCCCGCTGTGACTCGTCCACTTGGCTTGAATATTTAATTGACAAGCGGCTTCTCACGTGTTATCCTCGCACGGAGACCCAGAGATGCACAGATACCCATGGTCTTCTACAGAGACCCACATACTCCTACAGATATCCACAGACTCCCACAGACCCATGGACCTACAAAGAAACCCTGAGATATACAAATACCCATGGACTTCTACAGAGATCCACAGACTCGTACATATACCCAATGACTCCCACAGATACCCACAGACTCGTACAGATACCCACTGGCTCCCACAGAGACCCGCAGACTCCCACGCCACGTGGGGGCGTTCCTCCGCTCTCGTTGCCAACCTTTTCCACGCCGCCCTGTTCCTGCGCCATCTCTCTTTCCGCTCCTTGGGTCACCACGATCCCATCGCACCACCACATCGCACCACCACATCGCACACCCCCCCCCCCCCCCCCCCCCCCACCAACGCCACCTCTTTTTCTGCCTTTCTTCCTCTCGATCCCCTTTCCATCAACTTGCATCGCTCGCCACCCTTTGACCCAAGCGATGTTTCTGTCGCCTCTCAAACACGACCGAACCACACCCAGAGCCCGTCCCCCTTCTCTCATCTCTGTCGTCTCCTCTGTGAGATCCACCGCCTCGAGTCTTCCTCTTGCTTCTTCATTTCCCACCCGCCTTGACCTTTGCTTTGTCACGCACCAACATCCACCGCAGCATCCTCATCTCAGCGACCGACATGGCTCGGCCTCACCACCATCTTGTACTATATGAAGTATGGGAATTGACGGCAGGAACTTCTTGACGGGAACACACTTTTTATTAAATCTTTACGTGTCAAAATACAACGTGTAGTCTCCTTTCTTCCGACTTCACACTCCACTACTCTCGTGTAAACTCTAGGCCTCTGGCTACACACGATACCCTTCACTCGTGTAGACCCTATGCCTCTGGCTACACAATACACTCGACTCGTGTAGACCCTATGTCCCTGGCTACACACACTGCATTCGGCTCGTGTAGACCTTATGCCTATGGCTACACACACTACACTCGCCTCTGGGTTACACAGAGTCCCGGTCCCGTTAGGACAGCGGGACTAGGTACCGCAGGGCCCTAGGTCTTCATCCCCGTCTTCATTCTTCGCTGGTTACACACTGCCCTCACGCCTGTGTGCATCCCCTTTTATAGCCCCTGCTCACGAGAGACGGAGCTGATGCGTACGTCAACGTGAGCATCGCTCCTTAAAGAACCAATCACGATGCACTCTCTCTACGATCCGTTTTCCCCAGCGCGTGTTAACACTCCTCCACCAATCACACCGCGCTGCCACCCGATCACTCCCTTTTAGCACGTCACCGGCCCACAGCCAATCAGTACCCCGTAACCCACGACCCCGCGCTGACCCCTGATCCTCCACCGTCAGCGCGCGTCACCACCTACACAGCCAATCATTACGCGCTGGCATACGATCTCTAATCCCAGCGCGTATCACCTCTACATATACATTACACTACAATACACTACCCTACTATACACTACACACTACTATACTATACACTACACTATGCACTACACTATACACTGCATAATACACTATACAATACACCACGAAACACTTCACCACTATACATTACACTATACACTACACTGCTATACACTACATTATACACTACACTATACACTACACTACTATACACTACACTGTTATACATTACACCACTACACTACATTATACACTACACTACTATACACTACACTACTATACACTATACCACTATACACTACACCACTATACACTACACCACTATACACTACACTACTATACACTACACCACGAAATACTACACCACTATACATTACACTATTCACTGCTATAAACTACTATACGCAACACTACCATACACTACGCTACTTTAGACTACATTAAGCACTGCACACTTTTCCCTTCAACCAAACTGGGACCCTCTCATCGCACATCACAGCCGTCATCTCTCGCCATTTCAGCCATCCAGCCCTCGTCCTTGCTCTCAGCCCTCACGCTCGCCGCGTCTAATTGCGCCTTTGGAACATCTTCATGCATCTCCCCACGTTTCCTGGCTAATTTTTACATTTTTTCCCATTGGCTTCCACAAATCTCTTGGTGTGAGAATAGGTTTTCACCTTTTTTCTGGCAAATTAAACAAATGCATTAAGATGTTAAAACACCAAACTGAAACCTTTGACAAGGAATCGTGTCTGCATTAACCAAAATACCTGTGGTCAGAATGCAAACAAAAAACATACTCTGATAATATATGCATTGTCTTTGAGACAGCTTTCTTTGGAGCCTAGTCTCAAAAGGTGTTAGACCAGAGGACGCCAAAAGGCCTTTAGGGGAAAACTTATTTTCATATTTTGGTACAGGCAAAGGAGGTCCCAAGATGTAAATCTCTTGGTGACTGATGCCAGCTTCAACAAATCTCTTGGTGTCTCTGATGCCGGATTCAATAAATCTCTTGGCGACTCCGATGTCCTCTGCCATTTTACGATACGTTTAGTAAAACTCCGTAACTAAAGAGTATCCCGCGATGCTCTAGGCGCCGTCTGTCGCGTGAACCTCGCCGCCGCGAGCGGCACCATCCAGTTCACCGATTTACTCGCGAGACCCAACGTCGGCGACTGCCTCTGGACCATCACTGGCGCCGTGGGGGCGGCCATTATCCTTCGCTTTCAGACGTTCAGGTACGAGGGGGCGGGGGGGGGGGGGGATAGGTGCACTCACTCTGGTCTCCAGGTTTACCCCCACGTCACGACCCGCTTCGGGCTATTAGAGTCCGCTCCGCCGATGAGCACGGATGGCCTTCGTACGATGGCGGTGGAGGTTCAACGTAGGCGTGTGCTCATGCTAGAGGTTGTTTTTGGGGTTAGAGCGCGTAAGTACAAACGTCGGTTTCACACCTAGTAGGCTTTCGCCACCAATATCATCCATGACGGAGGTTTTTTTGGGGTTATATCGCCACCACCCGACACAACCAATTAGTAAGGTTTCGTGTCACGTAAACAGAACGTGGCTAATTCGTTACTAGTACAGCACGAGTGTGTAGTGTAGTGTATAGTGCAGTGTATAGTGTAGTGTGTTGTGTAGTGTTTAGTTTATAGCGTAGATTTACAAATCTGGCTGTCGCCTGATGAAGCTAGTTCTAATTACTGGCTAAACGTCATACTCAGATTGTGAATGTTGTGGCATGGCTCTCCAACACACCGGTTGGCATGTTGTGCTTACATGACAAACCTTACTCATTGGCTTCGTCCGGTGGTGGCGGGTTTAATGACACTTTTATATATTTACGCGATCTGACCCCAAAAAACCTGTATTATGGAAGTATAAATACATCATAACCTCCACCACCCAACACAGCAAGGTTTGTCACGTAAACAACGCTCCAGCTAGTTACTACTTCAGCCCACCGGTTTGTTGGAGAGTAAAGTGCATTGTAAATCCACACATGTAGCCTGTTCCCCTATAACGCGCAGTTTTCATGACGGGAATCGGACATGAATGGATTACGGAACAAGTTTTTTATAACGCGGATGCGAATTGGAAATATGAACGCGATCGAGCTGACGGAACTACGTCGAGCGAGGTGGGGACAAGCGGTCGTTAGGCTGCCTTGGTGTAGCATCATCACACACTCCACTTGGATGCTGCTGGATGCTTGTCGATGCTACACAAGCACCTCAATCTCTGTTCGGCCTTCATATGCAACTCACACGTTGTCGTGGGCTGTGCTTTACCCTATATTATTCATTACAATGCGGTGTTCTTCAACAAATGCAACTGCCGCATTGTCATAGGACAAACTGTCACGTACAACATACATACCGAGAATAAAAATACAAGTATAGAGAGTAAAAATACAAATATATATGGCCACCACTTTTTTTGGTAGCGGACATCTTTGATTTCAGCTAGATTTGCTGTATCAAGTGAGGCCTCACTTGATACAGCAAATCTAGCTGTGATGGTCCCACCTGATGACGGAGACTTGTGTTGCCTCCGAAACGTCGTGATTTTTGTTTTACTTTTATTAATTTTATTTTTAAAAAATTCCTACATGACTTTACCGAAAATAAAACCTAAGAATACAAGTATATATGGCCACAACGTTTTTTGGTGGCGGATATCTTTGATTTCGGCGGACATCTTTTATTCCAGAGGCCATCTTTTATTTGTAGTGTAACTAACGTTTTGTGGTTTTGAAGCGTTTGCGGCCATAACGAGAGCTCTGCTCAACGTAAGAATAGGTTTTACCCTTTCTGGCAATAAAACAATTGCGTTAAGATGTTTAAACACCAAACAAAAACCTTTTGCAAGGAATCATGTCACTGCATTAATCACATACTTTGTGGTGAACATGCAAACTAAAAACATGCTCTGGTAGTATAGGATGGTGATGCATTGTCTTTGAAACTGATTGGTCCATAACACCAGAAACAGCTTTCTTTAGAGCCTAGTCTCAAACGGCGTAAGACCAGAGGACAACGCCAAAAGGCGACCAGCGCCGGGACAATGCCACCGTCCGGGCGTATCACAGCAGCAGCTCTCCGCTGTCCGTGTCTGTGAAGTCTGCAGACGGGCGCCGAGGTCGTCTACGTCTACGACGGGCCGTCCATGGACTCGCTGCTCCTGGGGATGTACGGCCACGATGGCGTCCCGGCTCCCATCATCTCGTCCTCCAACACCTTGTCCATAAGGGCCACGTACGACAGGAGGGGAATCGTCGGCAACTTCAGCGCGTTTTACAGGGGTGAGTTTTTTTTTTTGTATGCCGGTTTGTTTGGCTGTTTGTTTGTTTGTCTTGCTGCGATAAGGCGGTGAGCCCCTCGCTTGGCGCGTTGAGCGCTCCCACGCGGTGGCGAGACTCCGGCCGAGGCTCCCGCCGACCGCCACGTTCGTTGTCCTTTTGCGTCGCTGCGCCGGTGGGAGCTCGTCCACCTTCCGATGTTAATTGTAATTTTCGGCTCTCTGATTTTGCATTAACAGGTTACATTTCTTACCCTAACACAGACACCTAGCTCACCGAGCTTCAGGTTTTTTTTGCTTTGTGATCCTCCATTAACGTGGTGATCTCTCACAGGAACATGGCCACCTCAGGGCGCCCGCCATGGAGGCCGCTCAACGATCTTACATTAACATGCTGATTTTTACTGGGCAGCCCTTTGATTGGTGGGCAAACCTCGTGGGAGCGCTGCCCACCACTCACATTGACATTGGCTGCTGACATTTGGGCAACGCCCATTTCAAACCTTTATAAACAGTTTACCTTTACAAGCTAACCCCCTCTTCCTGATGACGAACGCTTGCGTTGCGTTCAAAACATCGTAGTTTTTTTGTAATTTTTTGGTTATTTTCTTTGAACATATCTATGTGACTTTACCGTGAGACCCAAAGAATACAGCATCTACATATTCAAGCGATCTAACCCTCCACCACCACCACCAGTGGGGTCACCGTGCAGGGAGACGCTCGTCGGAGGCCAGGGATCGCTGTCGTCCTCTAACTTCTCCGCGGCCGGCGAGAGGAGCGCCCTGTGCCGGTGGACCGTCCAGGTGGATCCCAGATACGAGGTCAAGCTGAGGTTCCAGCAGTTCAAGTGAGCTCTCGATTGGGGAGGGGCGGGGGGGGGCTCCGCAAGCCATTCCGGGCTCCGTTGTTTGCGCTCCACGTTCCAGCGGCCACGGCTTCTTTGCTTTGGTGAACGGTACACGTAGGGTGCGGTTAGAAGTTCGGCACGCGCTACACACCGTACACGACTACGCTGCACTATACACTACACGCGACCATATGCAACAGTACGTGTGTGTGTACATGTGTGTACCTGTGTGTGTGTGTACTATATACTATACTATACACGGCATTGCTATACACTACACTATACACGACTCTGCCCTTCTATACGTGTGTAATGCGAGCGTATGTGGGGTTTCGCCGCCCCAGCCCCTAAGCCAACCAGGCGTCACGAACCATCGGGGGCAGGGTCTAA
>NW_026891004.1:0-35000 GCF_015708825.2 Lethenteron reissneri
GCTCGGTGGTGCTCGGTCCGCTCGGTGGCGCACGGTGGCGCCCGGTGGCGCACGGTGGCGCAGGGTGGCGCACGGTGGCGCAAGGTGGCGCACGGTGGCGCAAGGTGGCGCACGGTGGCGCCCGGTGGCGCACGGTGGCGCCCGGTGGCGCCCGGTGGCGCACGGTGGCGCAGGGTGTCGCTCGGTGTCGCTCGGTGGCGCACGGTGGCGCCCGGTGGCGCACGGTGGTGCAGGGTGGCGCACGGTGGCGCAAGGTGGCGCACGGTGGCGCACGGTGGCGCCCGGTGGTGCACGGTGGCGCAAGGTGGCGCACGGTGGCGCCCGGTGGCGCACGGTGGCGCAAGGTGGCGCACGGTGGCGCACGGTGGCGCCCGGTGGCGCCCGGTGGCGCACAGTGGCGCACGGTGGCGCACGCTTGGCGATCTCCACCTTTCCTGCGGGTTGTTCGCTGGTCGTCACTCTGACGAGTAGCGATGCTTCGTTCGTGGCAGGGTGGACGTTGGCGTCTTTGTTGGCTTCACTCGCAGCTCTGCGACTCAGGGTAGCGATTCTTCTCAGGTGGTGCAGACCTCGGCTTGTAGCGGCCAGCTTCCTCTGCAAACCTCGTCATTCTGGATGACGAAAACTTCTTGACGATCTGTGGTGGAGTCGAAGCCCTGGAGATCTGTGGTGGGGGCCAGAGCCCCTGACGATCTCTGGTGGGCCTTAGCCCGGAGACGAGATGGGCTCAGAGCCCTGGGGATCTGAGTTGAATGGATTTTTCCCCGGCTTATATTCTGAAAATCCACTCAATCTTCCCGAGTTGTTTGAAGGCCGTCATATATCTTTCTGTGGGTTGAACACATCTGCGTTCGTGTGTTTCGTGTGTCGTGTGCGTGTTTATTAGTAAAGACCTAGCTGTGTAACCATTCTGGGAGGAGGGGTGGGGAATGTTATTTTGCTTGCGTGTGCAAATCTTGCTGTTTGTGCTCAAAACGTGATCATCCTCCTCTCTCTTTTGCGAGAGAAAAACAAACTAAAACAGAGCGAGAATAAGCAGACATCACCGCGTCCCCTCCTCGCGACCTTCCTAACCCTCCAAGTATTCATGGGCCATCTGTTTGTGCTGCGGGGAGACAAAGACGGCCGTGCTTAACTCAAACACGCGAGCATCCACTCCTCTCTCCGCGTCTCTTGCGAGAGAAAACAACCAATGTCAGCACAAACCCCCCCCCCCCCTTTGTGACCTTTTTGCTCCCTCCTTGCTTGTCAGACCCCGCTGGAAGACAAAGGTGGCTGAGGAGATGTTTGCAATACATTTATGTGGTCCTGTGTGTTACATTTATTCTTGAATTATTTTTTATGAGTTCCTTCGGTCTTAGTATCGTGGTTATCATTCGTCTATGTTTAATGAATATTCGTAATGCTCCTCGTCACATTATTATTTTGGGGCTTCGCCCAGTTTAGTTCTCCAGAGATTGGTGTTTTATTCTGAGTAAATTTTTTATGTCCTGAGGTTAAGTGCACATGCACTTAAGCTTTCTGGAATTCGTACTCTTTAGTTTTTCGGAAGGTCGTGTAGATAGGAAACATATACTTCTAAATAATATGTATGCGGTGAATATAAGGGAATTACTAATAATAAAATTATTGTTTGTTGGTTAATTATCTATGTTAAGTTTCTACTTTTCGGTAAGGAAAACGTTAAGAAAACGCGAAGTTTCAACCGTTATTTACTCTGCACCTTATCTGTACATCTCCAGATGTCTTGGGAGGTTTAGTCCATACATCTTTTTGTCCATCTGGATGTCTATGACCTCTTCGTGACCAAATTCCTATCATTTCAACCGCCCTCCATGTCTCATGGACTCCCGGTGTGCCCGTGAGGAGAAGTGAGCCGTCCTCATAATAAAAAAAAAAGATATATATAGATATAATAAAAACAAAATTTTTTTTTCTTAATTATTCTTAATATTAATAACGGAAAACAGGGCATAGATACAACAACCCCCACGGGAAAGAGGCCCCCCAACCCAGATTAAAATCAAATGCACATTTACGGGCAAAGGAATTCCATCATGGAAATCGTTTGCCCGCAGCATCAGGGGGGCTAAAAAAGTTAATGGGTGGTCAGATGAGGAGGCGTTGCAGCAGTTAGAGCTACATTTAGATGGGCGAGCAGCTGACTTTGTGGAAGCTTTGCCCGCAAGCGCACAAACTCAGTGGGAAAAATTAATGTGCGAACTCGAACGGCGCTTCGGCGCCTATGACGAGGAGGAGGCGCAGGCGGCCTTAGAGGCACGCCGCCGCCAGCCCGGCGAGGATCTACGAGATTACGCCGAGGATGTACGCATGTTGACCCAGCTCGCGTACCCAGAGTACGAGGCTAAAATAATTGAGGGCCTCGCCGCCGGTAAAATCCAGCGATATTTGGCACGCACCCCGTGGTGGCAGCCAAATGTAGACGGTGCACGCCTCTCCTTTAACACCCTCGTCGAGCGCGCGCGCAAATGTGAGAAACTCTCGGGTGAGCGCGCGCAGCGTCGAGGTAGGGGACGAGAGTGCGCCGTAGCGAGCCTACTCTCCGACGAGGAGGAAGAGCCCGCCATCGCAGTAAGGGGACGGGCAAGGGAGCCCCAGAGACCCAGCGTGACAACCCCGGGGTGGGTAGCCGGGTTACAGGCCGGCGTGGGAGATATGATAACCCAAGCACGCGAGGAAGCAAATAAAAATATGAAGGCCCTCCAGTCTGAGATGGGGGAACTACGCTCGACAGTAGGGGGGCTAGCCGGGAGGGTGTCCCAATTAGAGTCTGATGTGGGGCAACTGCGTACTGGGGGAGGGAGAGGGAGCGGACAGGGGACCCGCTACGGAACCGCCCCCCTCCCCGGGCATGTTATATGTGCGATCGCCGAGGGCATCTAGTGAGGGACTGTCCTGAAATCACCCGAGCTAGGCAGACGCGGGGGTTAAACTCCAACGCCTCCTAGTGAGCGGACCAACTAGGGGTGCAATCGACGCAGTCCCGATACAAATAGACGATAATGAGAATAATGGCGAGCGAGTGATCTCCACACAGGTTCCAGCAACAACGCCCACGGAAACGGTGACTCCTGGCGACTGGCTACGGGAGCTGGTGGCAGGGATCACGGGGGCCACGTCGCTGGTGGAAGGGGAGGTTAACGGAGTGCATACCCGAATCCTGCTGGACACGGGGGAGGTGGCCTCGCTCGTGAGCGCAGCGCACTGCAGCGCGATCGGGGTCGACGTGCGTCACCTGCAGGCCCCGGACCGCGCGCTGCACACGGCGAGCGGAGCCGGAATGGGGTTGCTGGGGAGAGCCACCCTAGAGGTCCGCATGGGCAGCCAGGTGTGCACCCAGGAGTTCTACGTGTCGAGTGCGTTGTGTCACGAGTGTATTGCAGGTACCGACCTCTTAGAAAAGCTGGGACTCAACGTGCAACCCCGCCAGCGATGCGCCACCATGGAGAGCAGCGGCGAGCGGATTCCGTTCCTGGGACGAGAGCCGACGCGCCCCCGCTTCGCACCTGTGGCCGCTATCCTGGCGACGGCAGTCACCATCGGGCCGCTCACCGAGATGCTGGTGCCGGTGGCAACATCCCTCACCGACCCTGTGCTCCGACCATCAGGGGAGGTAATGCTAACCCCTCACCCGGAGTTGGCAAAACGGTATGGGGTCGTGGGATCCGCCACGTTGGTAAACGCAGATGGGGACCGATTGTTTATGCGGATGTTTAACCCGCACAGTACCCCAGCGATACTGCGACGGCGCACCCCGATCGCCACCGTACACCCCCTGCACGCACGACACTCTGACGACTCGGTGTTCGCACTCTGGGCTGAGGACCCCGGTCGTCCTGAGGGTGACCAGGACCTGGCCTGGCGAGTCGGCCCGACTCCCCGAGCCGAGGTCGTTCCCCTACTCGACGCGTTACATGTACCATGGGCAGATTTACCTAAGGGAGAGGCCGATCGGCTGCGCGAGTTACTGCAGGAGTATGCCGACGTGTTCAGTGAACACGACTCGGACGTGGGTCGGACTGACCTTGTTAAGCACCAAATTGACACCGGTGCAGCCCGACCCATCAAACTCCCTGCGTACCGAGTGGGCGCACTCGAACGCGCCCAGATCAAAGAGGCGGTTGGGGACATGCTTCGCGATAACATAATTCAGCCCTCAGCGAGCCCCTGGTCAGCCCCGGTGGTACTAGTAACGAAAAAGGATGGGTCAACCCGGTTCTGCGTCGATTACCATAAATTGAATGCAGTCACGCTCGGCGATGCCTTCCCCATACCCCGCATCGACGACACTTTTGACAGCCTCGCCGGAGCGCGATATTTTTCCACCCTCGATCTCGCGTCCGGGTACTGGCAGGTGGAGATGGCGGAGGAGGATCGACCGAAAACCGCATTCACCACCCCGATGGGACTATTCGAGTTTCGAGTACTCCCGTTCGGACTCACCAATGCGCCCGCGAAGTTCCAGCGGCTGATGGAGTTGGTGATGCGGGGTTTGCAATGGGAACAGTGCCTGATTTACTTGGATGACTAGCAGTTGCCGCCCGCTTCGCGGGCGGTGTGTACATGCTTGGTTGGTGGGGAGTTGAAAGTGGCTGGACACAATATACATGTTTTGGTGATTGTTTTATGTTTATTTTTGTGAGGTTATATGTATTTTAATGAGACGCTCAATCGACATTATTCAATAATGCAACTTAATCAAATATAGAATGCAACTTATTGAAATATCTGGCGATTCACGATATTCTTCGTGTACACTCCGTCTTCCTCCTCGTCGTCAGGTCCCTCAATAAGCGCCTTGATGTTGGATCTTGCCGTGACTCGCGATAGTGCCACGTACAGTTGGCCGTGCGAGAAGCATGGAGTTGGTAGATATAATCCCAGGTTGTGAACAGTTTGCCCTTGCGCCTTGTTGATGGTCATCGCGAATGCTGAGACAATGGGGAACTGTTTGCGCCGAAGTCGAAATGGGAAGTCCTTCGTGTCCAATTCGCGGCAGATATGGTTGTTCTCAAGCAGCGAGTCCAAGACCAAGTGTGGGTACTCGGAAAGCTGCGGGAGGTCGTCAAAGTCCGACAGAGCCATCCCAGCTGCCGTGAGGAACTCGTGGAGGCTGTGAAGGGTCTTGAACTTTACCATTTTTTTTATTTTCTTTGATGCTGCTAATCCTGCATAATGCACGGGTATAAGTAGTACTAATCACATACCTGCATTTCCCATATCCCCTCCCTTTGATGCTGCTAATCCTGCATAATGCACGGGCATAAGTAGTACTAATCACATACCTGCATTTCCCATAAATATGCTAAATTGCTCTTGATATGCATATTCTTTTGTTAAGGCGCCCTTTCCCCCCCTTCCAACCCAGCTTACATATATATGCTCCAAGCACGTGTGATGTTTCAATCAGACGCTGTCGCCTCGACAGACCTGGTTTTCACCTGAGGACGGCGGCTTGCGTTGTGGCCGAAACGTCGTGAGAATTATTTTATCATGTTTAATTTTTTTTATTTTATTACTTCCCTTGTACGTGACTTTAGCGAAAGAACCAAGAAGATTTAGCATTTCTTCTTTGTTGGTCAGCTGGCGGTACTGGTACTCGTAATCGCGAGCCAATTCATCGTAGAATTTATCCCAGAGAGCCTTGGTATCTGCTGGCATGGAATACAGCAGAATGGTAGCGAAGAGTTGACGAAGCTGGTACGGCATCTGAAAGAGCGAGGCTTCTTCCAGACACGCAACCCATTCGCGATCGCTCTCAAGGTAGCCTGCTCGCATGGCTGCTTCCAGCGGTTTGTTTTGTTTAATTTTATTCGTAACGCACCATCCATATGCGCTCCAACATCCACCATGCCCTTGCATGGCAAAGACACAGCTCCGGTGTGCGTCAGCGTGTGCGCCATCCACAGTGACATTGGTCAGAAATTGCACCGTTCCGATCGCACACAGGTTAGCCCCTGCATCCTCCGTCTGTATGTACACACACAGACAAATCCGTTATGGGGCCACCTATTTTTTTTTTATAAAAAAAAATTGTTGGTGTTTTTACGTTTACGTATTCCCATTGTGGGTGTTTTACGCATGCATCAGATTTTTGGGTTCCTCACATATGATATCAGAGGTGTGGGTCACTCCATTTCTCAATCGAACAATAACGGGGATCGTTTCAGTTATAACAGCTTGCAGATTAAAATATTGCATGATCGTATACTAATAATGACAGAATTTGTACCCCACCCGGCGCTTCTTACCGGTACTGTGAGACTTAGAAATCCAGACCTCTCCTCCTCCTGAACCGTTCACAATACCCTGTGGTATTACCATAATCATCTCAATAAAGCGATCACTTTCCAATGGCCATTTTGATTCCGGGAGTTACCCGGGTGGTGTCACACTGTACTGATTGTTTTAGCATGTCGCAAATTCCGATATGGCTTGTGCAACGGCCAGAGAGTGACAGCGGCGGGGGCCGGGCTGCAACCTTTTTTGACAGTTTATTAAATTTCCAAGTGCATGGGATTGGCACTCCAAAACATGATAAATGTACAGTAACGCCAACTGCATCCGTGCCAAACATGATACGCGGACACATGCTGCATATTATGCAACACATGCCCTTACCAGCAGCAGCATGCACAACATCTGAATTACACAACCGAAGTAGACAGCAAGCCGTCCATGGAGACGTGATCAACGTCAATACATAATAATGGTAATAAACCGGATAAACCGAAAAGTACCCATTGTACCCATCAAACAGTCAGCTGGGTTGCCCCATGGGGGTATTGACCCATGGGCGAAACTGTAGGGGTGCGCTACGCAACTGGCCATGGTCCCGGCAGGTGAAGCTGCCAGCTCAGTCCGCTAAGACTTACTGTATAGCGACCCCTGCCTACTCGTAAGGTAAATGTGTTTGGGGACTCCACTAATCGCAGCACGCAGTACCCATTTTTTACATAAATAAACGTAATATTAGCGTAACTACCATTCGCACACTTGCATACACACCACACTCACACAGCGCAGGGTCTGCGCCCACAGTGCACTGCAGCACTGCGGCGCAGACCTTGCCAAACCTATGCTATCGCTCTCTTCCGGGCGTGTTAATTATTTATTTTTATCGAATAAAAGTGAGCTGTGGCTTTTTGCCGGCTGTTTTATTTCCATCGAATCAGAGCGAGCTGTTTGGGCGGGTCCGTAAATAAATTAACGTCCAGATACGCACGCAGACGACCAAACCAGCGTAGTTGTTTAAGATGTGATAGTGTTCAGTAGATCTTTGTCTGAGCACTGGTCCAGGTTACGAGAGGTGTTCCAGCGACTGCGAGCGGCTCATCTCAAGCTCAAGCCACGTAAGTGTTACATCGCACAACGCGAGGTGGGGTACCTCGGGCATCGCGTCAGCGAGGCAGGCGTGCACACCGATCCAGAGAAGGTACGCGCCGTAGTGGAGTGGCCACGGCCAAGGAATCTGACGGAGATCAGATCATTCTTGGGGCTTGCCACCTATTATCGTCGATTTGTAAAGGGATTCAGCGAGATTGCACGCCCCCTCACCCAACTCACTTCCCCTAAGCACCCCTATCAGTGGACGGGGGCCTGCCAGACGGCCTTCACCACTCTCAAAAACCACCTCACCCACGCCCCCACCCTCGCTTTCCCCCGATTTTACCACCGATTTTATTTTGGACACCGACGCCTGCAGCAGCAGGCTGGGCGCGGTGTTGTCACAAGAACCGGATGGGACGGAACGAGTCATCGCGTACGCCAGCCGGACCTTGAGTGGGGCCGAGCTGAACTATTGCGTGACCCACCAAGAGTTGTACGCCGCGATTTTCGCATGTAAACAGTTCCGGCCATATTTGTACGGCAGGAGATGTCGCGTATGCACTGACCATTATGCTCTGCAGTTCCTTCTTACATTCAAGGAGCCGCGGGGGCAGATGGCCCGGTGGTTGGTGCAGTTGCAGGAGTACAACCTGCAAATCGAGTATTGGGCTGGCCGGACGCATGCAAACGCGGACGCCTTGTCGAGGCGGCCCACGGTGTACGCCGAGACAAGGGCGGAGGAGGCCTGCCCGTGTTTCACAGGGGGATGCTGCCGGCAGGCAACGGACCCCCGAACGGCCGCGGCCACTGACCCCCCCCCAGCGAGAGAGAGTGCAGTGTGCGCCACAGAGACCCTCACAGGTGGCACCGAGGATCCCGTCGACCGCCCGGCAAGCGCGGGACCCGCGGCTCGGGACCCGATCGGACGGATCCAGGAGGACGTCGGCTGCGCCTTCCCGGGCCTGAACGACGAGCAGCTGAGACAGACCCAGCAGCGAGATCCCGATCTGGCGGCAGTGGAGGCGGCACTGCGGGAGGAAAAGAGCGCCCTACCAGGACCCTGGAGCAGTTTGTATGCCCGGTTGTGTGTGCAGAACGGAGTGGTACGGGAGTTAACCGAGGCCGGCCAGCCGGGGTGCATCTGTGTTCCTGCCCAGGTGCGACCCCAGCTGCTACGGCTGGTGCATGACCACCCACTCGGGGGCCACGATGGGGAACGACGCACGCGAGAGACCCTGCGTCGCCAGTATCTCTGGCCCAAATTGGCACAAGACGTGGCGGCCTGGGTACAGGGCTGCCGCGCCTGTCAGCAGTGCGGGCCGAAACCGGCACGATACCAGGTACCCCTAAGGCCGTTCCGCGTCAGCCGCACGAATCACCTGGTCGGGATCGATCTACAGGGGCCATTCCCACGATCCCATCGAGGCAACCGGTATATTCTAGTCGCAGTAGAGTATTTCACCCGCTACCCCGTGGCAGTGGCCATCCCTGATAAAACAGCCTTGGTGGTGGCCCGGGCATTCGTGGAACATTACGTACTCAAGCACGGGATCCCAGAACGAGTCCTCACCGACCAGGGTAGCGAGTTCGAGGCCGAGCTGTTCCAGGCACTGTGCCGAGAATTCGGAATCCAGAAGGACCGAACCACAGCGTACCACCCCCAAGCGAACGGTATGGTAGAGCGCATGAATCAGACCCTAGCGGGGAAACTCAAACGTATGGCGGCCGCAAATCAACGGGATTGGGACGAACACCTCCCCTACGCCCTTTTCGCCTACGCCACCACCGTGCACACGTCGACGGGACAAACCCCGTTTTTGATGATGTTCGGCCGTGAGTCTCGTTTACCCGCAGATCTGCTATTCGGCATTCCTTCCCCCCAGCCGGAGGAGGGAAGCCGCCCCGTGGAGCACCTGTTGGAGACCCTGCGAGAAGCCCGAGGCCGAGCATACCCGCAAGGGGAAGCCGCGCATCGGCGGCAGGAACAGGGCACCCGACCCCGCATGGAACCCCCCTTATTCCTGACAGGCGCTAAGGTGTGGCTACACACCCCTCGCGTCGGGGCCGGGCAGGTGGGGAAACTGACGACCTACTGGCGGGGACCCTGGACCGTGGTGCGGCAGATCTCCCCCTGGACGGTACTAATTTATGGCGGGGAGAGGGGTCGAGAGACGGTGGTCAACGTCCGCTGCTTAAAACCGTGGAAAGCGGCCCCGGCGAGAGAGAACCCCGTCACCAGAAGGCCCCGAAATCCCGGAGTACCCGCACCCCTCGTGCTGGGGGGCCTCGCACACTACATGGGCTCCGCCGGGCCCCCGAGACGCCCCGACCCCGCCAGGGGACGGCGCGGACGACGGCCCCTAAACCCCTCCGCTTCTGAGTTTGTACCCCAGCTCGCAGGTACCGAGGGGCAGGGAGAGCCGCTGGAGTGGAGGAGGAGGCCGCCGCAGGAGCTGCAGAGGACGGAACCACCCGCCCCGAGAACAGCCACAAGGTCCGGATGGATCCCCCGGACCCCGCAACGTTTCCTCGTGGGCGCGGCCCAAGCAAGGTGCTCCAGTCAACCCGGGACGGGGACTGGCACCTCGGGGGGCTATGTGATGCCACCGCCATGAAGCCGTTCGGCAGGCGCCCCATCCCCGACCTCGCCACCACCAAGCGACGGAGCCAACCCCTCGTCCCCCTCACCTCACCTCACATGAACACACCCGCACGCATTCCCCCCCCCCCCCCCCCCCCCCCCCCCATAGAGCTGGAAAAGGAGCTCACCTGATCGACCGGTTTTTATCTGAGAAACCCTTATCGGGATTAACTCTCACGGTTTCCGGCGATCAGGGAATTGGATGACCTCCCCCGACGCTACTTTGCACCACGGCGCTGCGACCGGCCTTAAGATGGTATGGCCGCGGCGAAGGGCATTCGGCCACCACGGTTGAAACGCATCCCCCACACACACCCCCCACGTGTCGACGAGGCAAGCAGGGGAGGGACGGGACAGCATGAGTAGCGGGACCGCAGGGGCTCTTGCGCATAGTCACGGATGGTTAGGATAATTACGCTTGAGTGCGCAGGCACCATTGTTAGGGAAGGTAAAGGATTAAGCTGAAAGTATGAATAGATCGGGAGAGGGGAGGCACGCGGGGAGCCCGTACACAAATTCCCACGGCGAGCCTTTGTGATGGACGCCGCCGCATAATCTGCAATAATAAAGGCCTGCGTGAGAAAGGGATTAATTTGAATTTACGCCGCACACGCCGCACATTGATTAGCATATCAAAGGCGCCCGGATCCGCCGTGTGCGTGCTAGTGGGCGCGAGCCCATTGTTAAGGAAAAGCTGAGGGCCGCCATCCCGCTCAGAGCCGCATCCCTTTGAGGTAGGGAGGATAAAAAGGGGGCGCAAAGGGGAAATCGCTGACACTCCAGCGCCAGGCGACAGGACGCTCTCCAGTCCAGCGACCCGGACGTCCGTACGACGCATCGAGGTACGCTGCTGGCACAGGGATCAACGGACCGCCGTGGGCACCTAACAGTGAGTAAGAAGGTGAATTAGGATCATAGCCGATAAATAGAGGGGTGGTAGATTAGGCCAGCCTCGTCGACCCATACTGACTCCACAACCAGTTCCAGGTAGCAAATAATAAATCATTAATAGCGAATCGTGGCCTCGTGTGATCTCGTGAGCAGTGTGAACGCGGGTAGTGCTGCGGCTCGCCTCGTGGGAGCGCTGCACAGAGCGGCGCGAGAGTGGGTGTCGCGTGTGGAGCTGCGTGTGTGCGCGTGCGTTCACTCCGTGTATGATACAGGTGCGCGATCATAACGTGAGTAGTCAGGGTTGAGTTGGAGTGCACGGAGCTGCGTGTGTGGGTGTGCATACATTCGCTCCGTGTGGGTTGCAGGTGCGCGATTAGGAAAGGGAGGTATCGTGGTAGCGTAAAAGGGGGCATAATACCATTTGGTAACTAACCATGCCTACTACGCAGACCCGCGCTGGGGGAGAATGCTCGAGCGACGGCTCCCACACCATGGGTGAGGAACCCAGCAGCGGTTCGCATAGCAGCGGGGGGGCGAGTAACGATGTTAGCCCGGCCGTTAGCATTATCGAGGGAGGGATCTCGGGGGCCAGCGACCCTGACAGATTCAACACTGCCCATAGACTCAGCACTGCACCACAGACTCAACACTTCCCATAGACTCAACACTGCACCATAGACTCAACACTGCACCACAGACTCAACACTGCACCATAGACTCAACACTTCCCATAGACTCAACACTGCCCACAGACTCAACACTGCCCACAGACTCAACACTGCCCACAGACTCAACACTACCCATAGACTCAACACTGCACCATAGACTCAACACTGCCCATAGACTCAACACTACACCATAGACTCAACACTGCCCATAGACTCATCACTGCACCATAGACTCAACACTGCCCATAGACTCAACACTGCCCATAGACTCAAAACTGCCCATAGACTCAGCACTGCCCATAGACTCAACACTGTCCATAGACTCAACACTGCACCATAGACTCAGCACTGCCCATAGACTCAACACTGCCCATAGACTCAACACTGCCCATAGACTCAGCACTGCACCATAGACTCAACACTGCCCATAGACTCAACACTGCCCATAGACTCAACACTGCACCATAGACTTACACTGCCCATAGACTCAACACTGCCCATAGACTCAGCACTGCCCATAGACTCAACACTGTCCATAGACTCAACACTGCACCATAGACTCAGCACTGCCCATACACTCAACACTGCCCATAGACTCAACACTGCCCATAGACTCAACACTGCACCATAGACTCAACACTGCCCATAGACTCAACACTGCCCATAGACTCAACACTGCACCATAGACTTACACTGCCCATAGACTCAACACTGCCCATAGACTCAACACTACCCATAGACTCAGCACTGCCCATAGACTCAACACTGTCCATAGACTCAACACTGCACCATAGACTCAACACTGCCCATAGACTCAACACTGCCCATAGACTCAACACTGCACCATAGACTTACACTGCCCATAGACTCAACACTGTCCATAGACTCAACACTGCACCATAGACTCAACACTGCCCATAGACTCAACACTGCCCATAGACTCAACACTGCACCATAGACTTACACTGCCCATAGATTCAACACTGCCCATATACTCAACACTACCCATAGACTCAACACTGCCCCCCCTGCACCCCCCGCACCCCCCTACCCCTCCTCCTCACCCAGCAGTAGACAGAGTCTACCCGACGCGATGTTGACTCTAGACGTGGGTATTTCGCAACGCATTCCATGATTGTGAAGCTTAAATCCGCACAGCTCAGCGGGAACCATCGACCATTCGCCAGAGTCGAGCCAGCCCTTGGCAAGGGGCGTGTTGAGTCACCAGGGCTGAGTCAACACGGAGCCCTGGACACAGACGCTGCTGCAGTCAAGCTGCTGGGTGCTGGCTGGGTTCTTGCTGGGCAACTGCTGCTGCTCCACCATTGCTGTGGTGCTGGGACTGACACCTCCACAGGCAAGCCTCTCATCACCACCACCTCATCCTCTTGCTGTGTGGGTGAGTGAGCGAGCGAGTGGGGGGTGAGTGTGTGCGTGTAGGCCTCGGCAAGGTGGAGGTTAAAGGGAAAAGCAGCGATTCTAGATTTGAAGTTTTCGTGACTGCAAGGATTCATACTCTTAGCGGGTTGTTTTTCGGTAAAGTCACGTCGGTAAAAAAATAAAAAAAATTATAATAAAATAAAATAAAAATACATCGACTTATTTTTACGTATTATTATTTTATTTTTCTTATTTAACCTACGTGCCTTTACCGAAAAAAACTTAAGAGTAAGAAAAACAACGAGACTACTTTTACCCTTACCACATACAAATAATCCGATTACAGGGTAATCACTGGGGTACTACTACACATGCACAAGGTTTATAGCGGTACATGCTGTAGGTAGAGCGCTTTGTTCATATAGATACTCTCCATGATTCCAATTTTACACGTTGTTGTTGTCGTTGTTTTTGTATCCTCAAATCGGTTAACTCAATTTTAACCCACTTCCCAATGTGGCATCGACTGCAAACTTGATATACTTACGTCATACTGATGACAACACTATATTCTATCATTAAAAATATTTTAAAAATAAATATTTTTAAACATTCTTTTGTTAATGTTACGTGTCGGCTTGGGTCTAATTGTCCACGCTCAACTAACGTTGGCTGTAATTGGCCACGGTGAATGCATTTATGATACGTAGCTTGAGCGATTTTATTTACTACATTACACTAATATACACTACACTATACACTATTACTATACACTACACTATTACTATACACTACACTATACACTACACTATACACTACACTATACACTACACTATTATTATACACTACACTATACACTACACTATTACTATACACTAATATAAACTACACTATACACTATTACTATACACTACACTATTACAATACACTACACTATACACTACACTATTACTATACACTATTACTATACACTACACTATTACTATACACTACACTATACACTACACTATACACTACACTATTACTATACACTACACTATACACTACACTATGATACGTAGCTTTAGCGATTTAATTTCAATGTTACCACGATATGATATATTCAATGTATGTTAAAAGTGTTATTTTATATAGCAGATAGGATTGTTTCCTAAATAAGCTTTATATTAATTTGCAGTTCATATAGGTAGGCTAAGAATTTACCTTGGTTTTTTTACTTTAAATGTTACTGTGCAATACAGTATTGTAATTAATAAACACACACAGGATATAGTCTATACAGTACGCTACTGTAACTTGCTCTGTTTTGCTAGATTACCACCACCCTGTAAGACTCCTGGCTAGGCTAGAGGCCATCTTCGACTTACGATATTTTCGACTTACGATGATAGGGTCGTTGTAACACATCTCCATCGTAAATAGAAGTGACATTCAGATCGACATCACATGCCACCCTCCATCTGCACTGCTCCTTCTGCTGCTGCTGAGTTCAACAACTCGGCAGAATCAGTGTCACCGCCACGCAAAGTAGAGGAAAGGTCAAACCATCATTTTCATGTTTTTATAAATACATATTCAACTTAACTAATTCGTCATCTATATACAGATAACATGAAAACACGATCTTGTTTATCGATATACAGATACAGCTAAACTACGTGTTATCCATATACAGATACAACTAAACTAGATTTAATCGGTATACAGATAATTGATATACTCTTAGGTTTTTTTCGGTAAAACTACGTAGGTAAGAAAAGTTATAAAATTATAATAAACGAAAAATAACTCAATTGTGATGTAATTTAGTTATTTTTCATTTATTATAATATTTTTCTTATTTTTTATGCAGGATTAACAGCATCAAAGGGAGCTGCTGTTAATCCTGCATAATGCACATGCATATGCAGTACTAATTACATTCCTGCATTTCCCATAAATATGCTAAATTCCTGTTGATATGCAAATTCCTTTGTCAATGCGCCCAGCTTATATATATGCTCCAAGCCCGTGTGCTGTTTCATTCAGACTCTGTCGCCTCGACGGACCTGGTTTTAACCTGAGGACGGCTGCTTGCGTTGTGGCCGAAACGTCGTGAGAATTGTTTTATTATGTTTTATTTTTATTATTTTATTACTTCCCTTCTACGTGACTTTACCGAAAGAACCAAGAAGATGAATCCCTGCAGTCACGAAAGCTTTAAATCAAAAAGTCAAGTTAACGAATCTGATAATGAAAAGCCAAAATGGCGCTGTGCCTATAGAAGAGAGTTTTAAAACAGTGTTAAGTTATACTCTTTGGTTCTTTCGGTAAAGTTACTTCGGTATAGTGTCCATCATCAGATGATGATGATAGACGCTTGTGTTGATGATGGACGCTTGTGTTGAGCCCGAAACGTCGTGATTTATTTTATTTTACACCTACGTGAATTTACCGAAAGAACCAAAGAGTATGGATTCCTGAAGTCACGAAAGCTTCTAATTAAGAGAGCTTTAAACATTCTAGATTTGAAGCTTTCGTGACTGCAAGGATTCATATTCTTAGGTTTTTTTCGGTAAAGTCACGTAGGTAAAACATTACAATTAATAAAAGTAAAATGTTACTTTTTTACTTTTATTAATGTTAATGTTTTACCTACGTGACTTTACCGAAAAAACCTAAGAATAAGAGTTTTAAAGTGTACTTTGGTGACAATTATCAACATTGATAAAGCAGAGAATAAAAGGGGAAAATACATATCCATTTCTATTATTATTAAATCCTTTATATTAAGTTCGCTTGCTTGCGCGCTTACGACCGTGCAAATCTTTCGGTCGTTTTTTAACCCACTTCCCGTGATCCAATCGAGCTGACATTTTGCTACACAGACTCGTTGTGCGTGACAATTTATTGTCGTGAAATTTTTTTTCCCAAAATTTGCCACTTTTTAGGAAAAAAACAATGTCACTAACACAATCGTATATTTTTCCTAAACACAGAAAATTATTCAAGAAAACAACAAAAATGTACAATATAAACAATCATACAAAAACTGAAAACCTTATAATCCTTATATACGACTTTCCTTATATTTAATTTAAAATACCAATGTGATAAAAATGAAACTCTTACTCAAGAAAAACAGAAATGAATAATAAAATAAAACCGATGCCACGCTGATAAAGGATTTATAGTGTAAAACTTTGTTTTTACTTTGAGCGTATCGTGCTTTTGTACTGAATGTTCTCATGTCCTGACCCCGTGACCTTCCTCGGCGTTTGTGTAAAAGAACTTGATAGCTCACCGGAATGAAGACCTTCATCTGTAGTTCTAAAACACCTCAATGCTTCTCGATTTGAAGCATTCGTGACTGCAACGATTCATACTCTTAGGTTTTTTCGGTAAAGTCAAGTAGGGAAAAATTAATATTAAATAATAAAATGATGGAAATAATAAAATTAATTAAATTATATAAAATAGTCTAATAATTATCATTTTATTAATATTATTTCTATCATTTTATAATTTATTTATTACTATTTATTTTCCCCTACGTGACTGAAATTCGCTGCCTGGATGGCTTTTAGTAGACAAACAACACGTCACAGATGTTCCATTGTAAGACCCCCAAATCTCCCTCCCATCCTTCCCCCTCCTGCCGCCCCTCCCTCTCCTCCCCCCTCCCTCCCACCCCTCCCTCCCTCCTCCCCTCCCTCCCCCTCCCTCCCACCACTCTCTCACCTCCCTCCCACCCCTTTCTCCCTCTATCCCTCGTCCCCTCCCCCCCTCCCTCCCACCCCTCTCTCACCTCCCTCCCTCCCACCTCTCTCTCTTTTTTTTTTTTTTTTTTTTTTTTTTACGGGACTCGATGGGGGGGCTTTATTGGTGGTGTGGGGGGGGCGCCGTGGGACCCCCGCCGCTTCACTTGTCCCCGGGCTGCGGCTGCTGCTGCTCCGGCATGGAGCGGATGATGTCCGAGTCACCGGGGTCGATGATGGCGAGCGTACACACGCGGTAGTATTTGCCGCACGCCGTGCCCATCTCGATGTTGTTGCCGCTGTAGTGGTGGACGCCCGTCTTGGCCAGCATGGCGTAGTACTCAATCTCGGACTTCCTCAGTGCCGGGCAGTTGTTGGCGAGCAGCACCAGCTTGGCCTTGCCTTGCCGGATCATCTTGAGCGTCTGTCTGTATCCCAGGCAGTATTTGCCACTCTTCATCACCAGCTGGAGTCGCGAGTTGATGGACTCGATGGCCTTTTTCGTCTTTTTGGCGGACATTTTCAGTGAGCGTCAAGTGTCCGTCCGCACCACGGAGCCGCTGATGCTGCTGCCTCAAGATGGCCCCCCTTCCTCCCTCCCTCCCCCCCTCCCTCCCACCCCTCTCTCACCTCCCTCCCACCCCTCCCTCCCTTCCACCCCTCCCACCCCCCCTCCCACCCCTCTCTCACCTCCCTCCCACCCCTCCCTTCCTCCCTCCCCTCTCCCTCCCCTCCCTCTTCTCCTCCCCTCCTAGCCAAGTGAAGGAAGCCCCCCCCCACCCCGATGGCGTCTTCTTTCTCCACCACCACCGCCGCCCCCCACCTCGTGGTGGCGTCTCTGCTGCTGCTGCTGCAGCTCGGCGCTCTTTGTGAGCAGCCCCTCGTCCTGCCCCTTGACCGTGAGTAGCAAACACCCCCCCCTCCCGTTAAGCAGCTGATACCCCCCCCCCCTACAGCACCTAAGGTCCATCTTCTTGATTCTTTCGGTAAAGTCACGTAGAAGGGAAATAATAAAATAATGAAAATAAAATATTTTATGTTTTTAATAATAAAAATTAAAAATGTAATTTCGATGTAAAGCTTTCGTGACTGCAGGGATTCATCTTCTTGGTTCTTTCGGTAAAGTCACGTAAAAGGGAAATAATAAAATAATAAAAATAAAACAGTAAAATAATTCTCACGACGTTTCGGCCACAACGCAAGCAGAAGACCAGGTCTGTCGGGGAGACAGCGTCAGATACTGTCTCCCCGACAGACCTGGTCTTCACCTGAGGACGGCTGCTTGCGTTTAACCAATAAGATGAATCCCTGCAGTCACGAAAGCTTTAAATCGAAACACCTAAGGTCTTCGCTCATTTACCAGCTTCACATTCCCTATTGCCGTACAAACACTGGAGGAAGGGCCTTTGCTATTGATGCCCCCAGGGTCTGGAATGCTGTCGCCAATAAACTGCAATTTGAATCTCTACCTATGAGATCTTCACTCAAAACTGCTCTAGAGGAGTTGTACACCCCTAACTGCCACTGCAATTTAGTGGCCTAAAATACAATGTTTCGCTCCGGATGATCGCTGCAAAGTATGATCTGTGTTTTGATTTAGTGCGCTGATCTTAAAGGTGCATTGAAAAATGTTGACACTCCGACTGATGCTCCTCCTGCTGTTGTGGAGTGACCCATGCAGCCAGCTGTGGCTGCAGGGTTTGGTGGTACATGTTGTTTACATCGTTTATTGTGAAAACTCCGTCACAGTTCCTATGACCTGCACTGTTGCATTGCTTGTTTGGCTTTATTTTGGTGATTTTCGAAAAGTTCTTTGGTTTGGCCATGTTTGTTTGTTGTAGTACAGAGTTAGACTGATGGCGTTAATCTAAGTTGTCTTGCGGTTGTTGTTGTTGTTTGACTTGCATCCCACTGGGGTGTTTGCACACAGCGTTGGTGTACGGTGATTTTTCTGCAATATTTTGCTGTCTTTTCTTGGATTTGCTTTTAGCACTCAGTCACATCGTCACTTTAAGATGTTTTTTGTTCGTGTTTTTGTTTTTTGTTTGTTGCGGTTGCACCCGATTCAAGAGCCGAATGTCTCACAGGGCTCTACACCCACTACATGAACTTGAAACTTGAAACTACACCCATCACTCATCCACCCAAGTCCATCAACTCAACTTTGTTGTTGACCCGTTGGTCTCTCGCAGTCACCCAGCCCCCGTCCATCACGTGGCAATCGCGCGAGGACTACACCGTCGACCCACGTGACAACGTGGTGCTGCAGTGTGAAGCACGCGGCAACCCAGCGCCCACGTACGCTGCACACTCCTCCATCCATCCCTCACTACATCTCCCCTCACTCCCGACTTACCCCCCCCTCCCCATCTCCCTACCCCCCTTCCTCCCTCCATCCCGAATTAACTCTCTCCCTCCCTCCTCCCTCCCCCCTCCCCCTCCCTCCCTCCCCCCTCCTCCCTCCCCTCCCTCCATCCCATCCCCACCCACCTCCCTCCCCCACCCTCCCCCCTCCCTCCATCCCTCCCTTCTGACTTACCCCCATCCCCACCTCCCTCCCCCCTCCCTTCCCTCCCCTCCATCCCATCCCTCCCCCTCCCCTCCCCCCTCCCCCTCCCTTCCCTCTCCTCCATCCCATCCCTCCCCCCTCCCCTCCCTCCCCCTCCCCTCCCTCCCTCCCCCCTCCCTCCCCCTCCCCCTCCCGTCCCTCTCCTCCATCCCATCCCTCCCCCCTCCCCTCCCTACCCCCCTCCCCCTCCCTCCCTCCCCCCCCCCACTCCCCCCCCTCCCCCTCCCCGCCTGTGCTGCAGCTTCTGGTGGAGCAAGGACGGGGACAGCTTTGACCCCGACAGTGACCCCCACGTGCGGCGCCGTGGGGACGGCTCGGGGACCTTCACCGTCGACTTGGCAGCGGTGGCGGCGGCGGCGGCGGAGTCCGGTGGTGACGGTGGCGGTGACGGTGACGGTGGCGGTGACGGTGACGGTGACGTCACCGCGGCGGTGCAGCGCTACCAGGGGGTCTACCGCTGCTGGGCGGGGAACCGGGCCGGCACGGCGCTCAGCAACAACATCACCGTGAGGCTGGCGCGTGAGTGGGGGGGGGGGGGGGGGGGCACGCTCGCACCGTCAACCACTCACTCACTCACACACACACAGGGTGTGCTAACCGCTGCACCACCACTCCCCACTCACACACACACAGGGTGCTAACCGCTGCACCACCACTCCCCACACACAAAGTGCTGAACCCGTCCTGGGCCCTCCCCTAGGTCGACTCAGCCTCAAACGCGTACCTAATGCGCCATGTAAACACGTCACCATCGGAAAAACAAAGGCGGCCCGGTGCTGACCACCAACTCGCTGGCAGCACTTGCCCCGACGCCCTGCGAAGGCTACACAGGGAGACTTTGTCTGTACCCTGCAGGTGCCCCGCGGTGGCCTCGTGAGCAGCTGGCGCCCGTCATGGCCGCCGTGGGCTCCCCGGCCGTGCTGCCCTGCCGCCCTCCTGCTGCCCACGGCTTCCCTCCTCCCACCGTCTTCTGGCTGGACAGCTGTGAGTACCACGCTGCCCTTGAGATGTTGACTACCTCGCCTGGTAGACAGGAGGGCGTGGGTTCGATCCCGACCCTGACGACGCCTGCTGCTGCTGTATATTTGGAGTTTGCGTGTCTCTCTCATCATCATCACGCTGGCTATGAGATGTTGACTACCTCACCTGGCACGCAGGAGGTCTGTGTCTCTCTCTTTCATCATCATCATGGTGGCTATGAGATGTTGACTACCTCGCCTGCTAGACAGGAGGGCGTGGGTTCGATCCCGACCCTGACGACA
This sequence comes from Lethenteron reissneri, assembly GCF_015708825.2. Lineage (NCBI taxonomy): Eukaryota > Metazoa > Chordata > Hyperoartia > Petromyzontiformes > Petromyzontidae > Lethenteron > Lethenteron reissneri. Next base: position 20,499 of record NW_026891004.1, read on the forward strand.
CCTGCTGCTGCTGTATATTTGTAGTTTGCGTGTCTCTCTCATCATCACGTTGGCTATGAGATGTTGACTACGTCGCCTGGCACGCAGGAGGTCTGTGTCTCTCTCTTTCATCATCATCACGGTGGCTATGAGATGTTGACTACCTCGCCTGGTACGCAGGAGGTCTGTGTCTCTCTCTTTCATCATCATCATGGTGGCTATGAGATGTTGACTACCTCGCCTGGTACGCAGGAGGTCTGTGTCTCTCTCTCTCATCATCACCACGCTGGCTATGAGATGTTGACTACCTCGCCTGGTACGCAGGAGGTCTGTGTCTCTCTCTTTCATCATCATCATGGTGGCTATGAGATGTTGACTACCTCGCCTGGCACGCAGGAGGTCTGTGTCTCTCTCTTTCATCATCATCATGGTGGCTATGAGATGTTGACTACCTCGCCTGGTACGCAGGAGGTCTGTGTCTCTCTCTCTCATCATCACCACGCTGGCTATGAGATGTTGACTACCTCGCCTGGTACGCAGGAGGTCTGTGTCTCTCTCTTTCATCATCATCACGTTGGCTATGAGATGTTGACTACCTCGCCTGGTACGCAGGAGGTCTGTGTCTCTCTCATCATCACCACGCTGGCTATGAGATGTTGACTACCTCGCCTGGTACGCAGGAGGTCTGTGTCTCTCTCTTTCATCATCATCATGGTGGCTATGAGATGTTGACTACCTCGCCTGGCACGCAGGAGGTCTGTGTCTCTCTCTTTCATCATCATCACGGTGGCTATGAGATGTTGACTACCTCGCCTGGTGTGCAGGAGGTCTGTGTCTCTCTCTCTCATCATCACCACGCTGGCTATGAGATGTTGACTACCTCGCCTGGTACGCAGGAGGTCTGTGTCTCTCTCTTTCATCATCATCACGGTGGCTATGAGATGTTGACTACCTCGCCTGGTAGACAGGAGGTCTGTGTCTCTCTCTCTCATCATCACCACGCTGGCTATGAGATGTTGACTACCTCGCCTGGTACGCAGGAGGTCTGTGTCTCTCTCTTTCATCATCATCATGGTGACTATGAGATGTTGACTACCTCGCCTGGCACGCAGGAGGTCTGTGTCTCTCTCTTTCATCATCATCACGGTGGCTATGAGATGTTGACTACCTTGCCTGGTGTGCAGGAGGTCTGTGTCTCTCTCTCTCATCATCACCACGCTGGCTATGAGATGTTGACTACCTCGCCTGGTACGCAGGAGGTCTGTGTCTCTCTCTTTCATCATCATCACGGTGGCTATGAGATGTTGACTACCTCGCCTGGTATACAGGAGGTCTGTGTCTCTCTCATCATCACGGTGGCTATGAGATGTTGACTACCTCGCCTGGTAGACAGGAGGTCTGTGTCTCTCATCATCATCATCATCACGGTGGCTATGATATGTTGCCAGACGACCCCGCCGGGAGTAGCGGAGCGGTGAATCATCATCATGTCTCCACGGGTCGATGTGTTGATGATTCGGCTCTCTCGGGGTGTCTCTGGGTCTCCCTGAGTCTCTGTGCATCTCTGTGAGTCTGGATATCGGTGGGTATCTACGAGTCTGCTCTGTTCGCGTGGCTGCCGATGCCGATGCCGATGCAAATGAACAAGCACAATGCCACATACTCTCAGGTTGTTTCGGTAAAGTCATGTAGGTCAAAAAAATAAGTGAAAAATAACTAAATTAAATCACGACGTTTCGGAGGCAACACAAGTCTCCGTCTTCAGGTGGGACCGTCACAGCCAAATTCACTGTATCAATCACAGCCAAATTCACTGTATCAATCACAGCCAAATTCACTGTATCAATCACATCCAAATTCACTGTATCAAGTGGTAAATTTGGCTGTAACGGTCCCACGTGAAGACGGAGACTTGTGTTGCCTCCGAAACGTCGTGATTGAATTGAGTTATTTGTCACTTATTATTTTATTTTCATTATTATTTCTTACCTACGTGACTTTACCGGAAAAAAACCCCGAGAGTGTGAATCCTTGCCAGTCACGAAAGCTTCAAATCTAGAATCACTGCTGCAGAGTTGTTCATCTTCCATTTGCGTCTCGTCAAGAATCCGCGTCCGCCACTACCACGGTTTGCGCGACGGACTTCTAATAAAGATTCCCATCTCCTCAATCCCTCCCCCTGCCGCCCCCCCGACTGCCCACCGCCCTTAACCCCGGGGTGGTGCTGCTGCCGGTGCTGCCGCAGCCGTGAAGAAAGTTCCGCTGGATGCGCGAGTGACGCAGGGTCCAGAGGGTGACCTGCATTTCGCCAACGTGCTCCGCGGCGACGGGGGTGACTACGTGTGCCACGCGCGCTACCCGCACACGGGCACCATCCGCTACAAGCAGCCGCTACGGCTGGTCGTCACACGCAGTGAGTGGCGGCGGCGGCGTGGTGGCGGCAGCGGTGGCAAACGCCGGGAAGTTGCGTGTGTACATGTGTGTGTGCGTGTGTGAGTGTGTGTGTGTGCGTGCGTGTGTGGATGTGTGTGTGTGTGGACGTGTGTGTGTGTGGACGTGTGTGTGTGCGTGTGTGTGCGCGTGTACGTGTGTGTGTGTGGACGTGTGTGTGTGTACGTGTGTGCGTGTGTACGTGTGTATGTGTGTGTGGACGTGTGTGTGTACGTGTGTGTGTGTGTGTGTACGTGTGAGTGCGTGTGTGCGTGTGTACGTGTGTGTATGTGTACATGTGAGTGTGTGTGGACGTGTGAGTGTGTGTACGTGTGTACGTGTGTGTGTGTACGTGTGTGTGCGTGTGTGTGTGCGTGTGTACGTGTGTGTGTGTGTGTGCGTGTGGACGTGTGTGTGTGTGTGTACGTGTGAGCGTGTGTGTGCGTGTGTACGTGTGTGTGTGCGTGTGTACGTGTGTGTGTGCGTGTGTACGTGTGAGTGTGTGTACGTGTGAGCGTGTGTGTGTGTGAGTGTGTGTGTGTGGACGTATGGACGTGTGTGTGTGTACGTGTGAGTGTGTGTACGTGTGTGTGTGCGTGTGTGTGTGTGTACGTGTGAGCGTGTGTACGTGTGTGCGTGTAGGTGTGTACGTGTGTGTGTGTGTGGACGTGTGAGTGTTCAGATAATCGTCACCGGTGTTGCCCTACGGCGGGAATCAAACTCGGGTCATGGGCAGGTTTTGTAGCGCAGCGTGGCGCTAACCACTGTCCCACCGCTCCCCGCGCACCACACGTGGATGATGCACGCAGAGCGTCCGTCAAAGCGCCGGCCGGTGTTCGTGGAGCCTGCGGGGGAGACGAGTAGCAAGGTGGTGCTCACCGGGGAGACGCTGCTGCTGATGTGCATCACACAAGGGCTGTACGTACACACGCGCGCACACGCACACACACACGCGCACACACATGCACACACACACACACGCGCACACACACACATGTACACACACACGTGCACGCACACACACACACGTGCACGCACACACACACACACTTGCACGCACACACACACACACGTGCACGCACACACCCACACGTGCACGCACACACACACACATGTGCACGCACACACACACACGTGCACGCACACACACACACACGTGCACGCACACACACACACGTGCACGCACATACACACACGTGCACACGCACGCACACACACACACGTGCACGCACACACACACGTGCACGCACACACACACACGTGCACGCACACACACACACGTGCACGCACACACACACACACACGTGCACGCACACACACACACGTGCACGCACACACACACACGTGCACGCACACACACACACGTGCACGCACACACCCACACGTGCACGCACACACACACACATGTGCACGCACACACACACACGTGCACGCACACACACACACACGTGCACGCACACACACACACGTGCACGCACATACACACACGTGCACACGCACGCACACACACACACGTGCACGCACACACACACGTGCACGCACACACACACACGTGCACGCACACACACACACGTGCACGCACACACACACACACGTGCACGCACACACACACACGTGCACGCACACACACACACACGTGCACGCACACACACACACACGTGCACGCACACACACACACGTGCACGCACACACACACGTGCACGCACACACACACACGTGCACACACACACACACGTGCACGCACACACACACGTGCACGCACACACACACACGTGCACGCACACACACACGTGCACGCACACACACACGTGCACACTTACGCACACACACACATGCACACACACACGTGCACACGCACACACACACGTGCACACGCACGCACACACACACACGTGCACACGTGCGCGTGCGTTCCCTGTGTGTGTGCGCGTAGCCCCACGCCTAAGGTGAGCTGGAGCAAGTGGGGTGGGGCGGCGTCGTCGGAGGAAGCCGCCCCCATCGCCGCCCCCTCCGGCACGACGTTGGCACAACGCTGGCACGACACCGGTACGACGCTGGTCATCCACAACGCGGCGCTGTCCGACGGCGGCAGCTACCAGTGCCGCGCCGTCAACAGCGAGGGTGTGGCGCTGCACACCGTCACGGTCACCGTGGAAGGTGTGCACCTGTGTGTGTGTGTGTCTGTGTGTGTGTGTCTGTGTGCACCTGTGTGTGTGTGTGCCTGTGCCTGTGTGTGTGTCTGTGTGTGTGTGTGTGGGTCTGTGTGTGTGCCTGGCTCCTGCCACCATGAGGGGTGGACAGTCCTCCACTCGGGGCAGGAGACTGCCAAACAACAGGGAGTGGCTCTTCTTCTGAGCAAAATAATAAAGGGGGCGTGGGAGTGTGGCGGTGAGATGTGGGAAGCTGCGCCTGCCATTCTTCCACTCCGGTGGTGGGTGTACACCCAGGACCCCATTCCAACCTAAAGTGGCCTGGTCTCAGCTGATGAAAGTTGCAAGTGAGAATTTCATCATCGCTTGCGGCTGGGGTTGGCATCGTCCCCCACTCCTCCTGATGTCGAGGGTAAATGGGCGAGGTTTAGGACTGTGGATCATGCAGCTGCAATGGCTGCTTTGGGTACGCGGTCCAGACCTCCCCAGAAACACAGGTTAGTTGAGAAAAAGTGACAGGCCCACTCTCATCGGCTACAGCATCCCATGTCAGAGAATGAGGAGGTTGACCGCAGCCTTCGCTCGGAGGATCGGAGAGCCGTGAGGCGCTGCAAGGATGGGTGGTGGTCGCGGGTTGCTGAGGAGATGGAGTCTGCCTCAGTGGCCCGCGATCACAAATCACTATTTAACTCCATCAAAAAAGTAACCTGCAGCGCCACACCTATTACCATCATTAGGGGAAAAACGGTGATCCAATCTTCGACCCCCAGGAACAGGTTTGCAGATTGCTGAGCATTTCTGTGAGGTCCTGGGGGAGGGGAAATCCCTCAGCCAGGAAAACATCATGGCCCAAAGTGGTGATAACCCTGCTGAGGCTGCGGTGCCTCAAATATTGGAAGAGGTCACCCCCTGTGAGTGGCTGGCTGAGGTGCCATCTGTTGAGGAAGTACTGAAGGCGATCCAGAGTCTAAGACCAGGAAAGGCACCGGGCAGAGATGATCTCCCAAGCGAAATGCTGAGGGAGGGTGGCGTTTGTGCACAGACTGCCCTACATGACATCATAACAACAGTCTGGACCACTGAACGGGTTCCGCAAGATTGGAAGGATGCCCTGGTGGTCCCCCTCTTTAAGAAGGGGGACCGCACAGACTGTAACAACTACAGGGGCATCTCACTCCTCAGTGTGCCAGGAAAGGTCCTGGCAAGGATTATTCAACATCGCCTTGCTAGGCACGCTGAGAAGAGGCTTGCGGAGCCCCAATGCGGTTTCAGGAAAGGGCGGTCCTGCACAGATGCCATATTTTCTGTGCGTCTGCCACAGCAGAGGTGTAGGGAATTTCAACAAGACCTACATCTCTGCTTCCTCCTCCTCCTCCTGCCCCCCCTTCCCCCCCTCCTCTTCCCCCCCCTCCTCCTCCCCTCCTTCCCCCCCCCCGCCCTCTGCAGCCAAGCCGCACTGGGCGGCTGCGCTGCCAGCGAGCTGCAGCGTCGCCCCGGGGGGCAGCGCCGAGCTCACGTGCAGAGCCAGCGGAGTCCCCGCACCGACCATCCGCTGGCTCCTCAACGGCGTGCCCATCCACGGTGAGACGCGGGGGGGGGGAGCGAATGGGGGGGGGGGGCGGTCAGCCTCGCTCGCTCGCGGTCGATCGCACGCTCACTCAACCGCTCGTCCACCCACTTGCACGTGCACACGCTCGTCCACTTGCTCACGCTCGCGGTCCATCGTCAAGCGATCACTCGGTCGACCGATCGCGGCAAATCGCACGCTCGGTCAGCCAATCGCCCGCTCACCCACATGCTCACTCGTCCACAATGTGCACCCACTCACCCAGCCGGTCACACGCTCACCCAGCCGGTCACACGCTCACCCAGCCGGTCACACGCTCACCCAGCCGGTCACACGCTCACCCAGCCGGTCACACACTCACCCAGCCGGTCACACACTCACCCAGCCGGTCACACGCTCACCCAGCCAAATCACAGGACGTACCGAGTTGAGCCAGATCACGCCGCGTTGCGCTAAATGCATCCTACCAAACAATGGCAAATCGCGCTGAGACCATTCCACATCGTGGCACATCGTTACACATCGCGCCGAGACCACGCCGAGACCACGCCGAGACCGTGCCGAGACCGCGCCGAGACCGCGCCGAGACCGCGCCAAACCGTGCCGGGTGTCGTGCCGCCGTGCGACGGAGCAGAAGCCCCCGAGGTGCCGGGCCGGTGGGTGGACGGCGACTCCCTGACGCTGACCCGGCTGCGGGAGGAAGACACCGGCGTGTACCAGTGCCAGGCCTCCAACCGCCACGGCACCATCCTGGCCAACGCCTACGTCAACGTGCTGGGTGAGCAGGGGGTGCGGGGGAAGGACGACTGAGTCGCTGTGTGAGTCTGTGGGTCTCTGTGTGAGTTTATAGGTTGCTGTGTGAGTCTGTGGGTCGCTGTGTGAGTTTATAGGTTGCTGTGTGAGTTTGTGGGTCTGTGTCAGTCTGTGGGTCTGTGTCAGTCTGTGGGTCTCTGTGTGAGTCTATGAGTTTCTGTGTAAGTCTATGAGACTCTGTGAGATTGTGTGGTCTATCGGTCTGTGTGATTCTGTGGGTCTCTGTGTGAGTCTATGAGTCACTGTGTGAGTCTATGGGTCTCTGTGTCAGTCTGTGGGTCTCTGTGTGAGTCTGTGGGTCTCTGTGTGAGTCTATGGGTCTCTGTGTGAGTCTATGAGTCGCTGTGTGAGTCTGTGGGTCTCTGTGTGAGTCCACTTCCTGTATTTTGTGGAGGGATGACCGCTCAGTGTCTCCCACCGCTCTCCCTCCGCTCCTTCCACTTGCTGATTCGCTCTCCTCATTCTCCAATCTCCTCTCTCTCTCTCGCTTCCCTCCTGAACTTTCCCTCGTCAACTCCTGCTACCACCACCCCCTCCTCCTTCACCTGGTGGCATCTCTGCTGTGGTCCCACAACATTCCTCTAACCCAGCAACCCTCCCTCCCTCCCCTGCCTCCCCCCTGCTCCCTTCTAAGTTGTCTTGTGGTTGTTGTTGTTGTTGTTTGACTTGCATCCCACTGGGATGTTTGCACACAGCGTTGGTGTACGGTGATTTTCTCTGCAATATGTTGCTGTCTTTTCTTGGATTATCTGTTTGCACTCAGTCACATAGTCACTTTAAGATGTTTTCTTGTTCATGTTTTTGTTTTGTGTTTGTTGCGGTTGCACCAGATTCAAGAGCCGAATGGCTCACAGGGCTCCACACCTACTACATGAACTTGAACTTCTCTGCCTGCCCCCCCCCCCCCCTGCCTCTCCCTCAGCCGTGGCCCCACGGATGCTGTCGCCGCCGGACAGGCTGTACACGGCCACAGAGGGACAGGCCGCGCACTTGGACTGTGCCGTGTTTGGGTTGCCGCGTCCCAACATCCTGTGGTGAGAGCGACGCTGGCCCGGCTACTTTACTCTCTCCGTGAACTAAGCACTCTTTGTTGTTGCTGTTGTCGTTGTTGTTGTTGTTTGAATGGGGTCCTGGTTGGAGGGGGAAGAGCGCCTAGCTTAAATATACGCTGCCAAGCCTGGCGGTGTTTCATTCAGATGCTGTCTCCCCGACAGACCTGTTCTTCACCTGAGGATGGCTGCTTGCGTTGTGGCCAAAACGTCGTGAGAATTCGATTTTATTGTGTTTTATTTTTATCATTTTATTATTTCCCTTCTACGTGACTTTACCGAAAGAACCAAGAAGAAAAAATTAACCCGTGAAAACAAAGTTTTTCACTATAAATCCTTTATATGTGGGGCATCGGTTTTATTTTATTATTCATTTCTGTTTTTCTTGAGTAAGAGTTTCATTTTTATCACATTGGTATTTTAAATTAAATATAAGGAAAGTCATATATAAGGATTATAAGGTTTTCAGTTTTTGTATGATTGTTTATATTGTACATTTTTGTTATTTTCTTGAATAATTTTCTGTGTTTAGGAAAAATATACGATTGTGTTAGTGAAATAGTTTTTTCCTAAAAAGTGGAAAATTTTGGAGAAAAAATTTTCACGAAAATACATTGTCACGCACAACGAGTCTGTGTGCAAAATGTCAGCTCGATTGGATCACGGGAAGTGGGTTAAAAAACGACCGAAAGTTTTGCACGGTCGTAAGCGCGCAAGCAAGTGAACTTAATATAAAGGATTTAAAAATAGTTTCGCCGCTTACTAGTCGTCAAGGCTCCCCCCCCCTCTTTGCTTGCGCCGCGCACCGCCAGGTTCAAGGGCGACTACGCCGGACCCCTGGCGGGCGAGCGCCACCAAACCTTGGCCAACGGCACGCTGCTCATCTGGAGCGTGTCGCCTGGCGACTCGGGCACGTACACGTGCTTTGCGGTCAACAAGCTGCACCACGAGCAACTGCGGGCGCGCCTCTACGTACAAGGTCGGCAAGAGCATCGCCGGCCGGCCGGCTGCCCTCTCCGCTCCAGCACGCTCGTGCCCCCCCCCCCCCCTTCTCTCACGCATCCCCCCCTAGTGGAGCTTCTTTGCCGCCTAGAAACACTCCGACTGGTTTGCCCATCGCTCGCTGCTCTCTCCCCCCCCTCCCCCCCCCCCGTTGGTAACTGCCCCCTCCCTACAGTCGCCAGCGGCAGCAGCAGCAGCAGCAGCAGCTCGGAGCCGGGAGCCGTGCCACTGGACGGCACAGGTCTCTGGGGCTCCACCACCACCACCGCCACCACCACCGCCACCACTGCCACCACCACTACCACTGCCACCACCACTACCACTGCCACCACCACCACCACCACTGCCACCACCACCACTGCCACTACCACCGCTGCCACCACCACTGTCGCCACCACCACCGTCGCCACCACCACCGCCGTCACCACCACCATAACAGTCGCCACAAGCGCCACCACAACCACTCGGCACCACTACTACGGCATGAGGACACCGTCAGCACGCACGCCACCAGCCAGCGGCGGAGGTGCCAACGCTGATGACGGTGAGTTCCTCTCCTCCCTCCCGCCACGATCGCAGTGACGCCAAAATGTTAACTACCTCGCCCGGTACACAGGAGTTTGCGGGTTCGATCCTGACCCTGGCGATGCCCGTACGTCTGTTGTTTGCGTGTCTCTCTCCCCGCGGTCGCGTCCATTTGCTGCGCAATTAGAAGTAACATTTGTGGGAAAAGTCCACGAAGTTTTTCATTTTATGGGAACAGCTTCAACGCAGCCAGTTGGATCGCTGTGCACAAGATGGCGGCGATGGCTTGTCACGTCCCCGGGGGGGTCCGCGTATCAGCCAGATCGACGGCGGCCGCCGGTCACGGAAGACGCATCAATCCCACGGGGTCGGCAGTGACCTCGGTGCGGTGCCAGTGTTTTTATCGTCCACGAAGAGTCGTCGCTTGTGGCCGTGCGACTCTCGTGACCCCCCCCCCCCCCCCCAGGCCGCTCCTCGTCAGAAGATGAGTCGCTCGACACGACGACTAAGAGCCCCTTCGTCAGCGCCGCGATCGCCGCGATCGCCGCGGTGGCCGCGATGGTGCCGCTGACCGTCGTGGTGTGCGCCGCGTGCCGGGCCAGGAGACGGAAGCAGACACACCACACAGAGACCCATAGACTCATCACACAGAGACCCATAGACTCACCACACAGAGACCCATAGACTCACACACAGAGACCCATAGACTCACCACACAGAGACCAATAGACTCATCACACAGACCCACAGACTCACACACAGAGACCCTTAGACTCACCACACAGAGACCCACAGACTCACTCACACAGAGACCCATAGACTCACTCACACAGAGACCCATAGACTCACTCACACAGAGACCCATAGACTCACTCACACAGAGACCCATAGACTCACTCACACAGAGACCCATAGACTCACTCACACAGAGACCCATAAACTCACTCACACAGAGACCCATAGACTCACTCACACAGAGACCCATAGACTCACTCACACAGAGACCCATAGACTCACTCACACAGAGACCCATAGACTCACTCACACAGAGACCCATAGACTCACTCACACAAAGACCCATAGACTCACCACACAGAGACCCATAGACTCATCACACAGAGACCCATAGACTCACCACACAGAGACCCATAGACTCACACACAGAGACCCATAGACTCACCACACAGAGACCCATATACTCATCACACAGACCCACAGACTCACACACAGAGACCCTTAGACTCACCACACAGAGACCCACAGACTCACCACACAGAGACCCACAGACTCACCACACTGACCCACAGACTCATCACACAGAGACCCATAGACTCATCACACAGAGACCCACAGACTCACCACACAGAGAGACCCACAGACTCACCACACAGAGACCCACAGACTCACCACACAGAGACCCACAGACTCACCACACAGAGACCCACAGACTCACCACACTGACCCATACAGGTGTAATACGTGTCTCCGACACGCTAAGAACTCAAGTCGTTTATTAATAAATCTTTGGCACAGCTGGTTGTCTCTCTCTCTCTCACTACGGAGTGATGATCGCCGCCCCGCACCAGGGACTACTTTTAGGCCGAGTTGACCTTGGGAGGCCCACGACCGGTTCAGATAATAGTCAACTGTTTTTGGCCGTAAAATAAAAAATGAAAATAAAAAAATAATAGAAATAATATAAATAAAATAATAAATCACGACGTTTCGGGGGCAACACAAGCTGCCTTCGTCAGGTGTAAAAAGGCAGCAAAGTAACTGCACGTCGTGATTAATAATGTTATTTATTAATAATAATTTCATATATTTCTTATTATTTTTCTCTACAGTAGTCTATGGGTTCTTTCGGCTAAGTCACGTCTAAAGATAAAATAAGAAATAAAATAATTTAGTATTTAATAAATTAAATAAATTTTTAATTTATCTTCAGACGTGACTTAACCGAAAGATAAAATAATGAAATAAATTTTTTTAAAATTATTATTTTACCTTTAGGCGTGACTTAACCGAAAGATTAAGTAATAAAATAAATATTTTATTAATTAAAACATTTATTTTATCTTTAGACGTGACTTAACCGAAAGATAAAATAATAAAATTAATAAATCATTATTTTATAAATTAAATAACTTATTATTTTATCTTTAGACGTGACTTAACCGAAAGAACCAAAGAATAATTCCTGCAGTCACGAAAGCTCCAAAATTAAGATTAGTCTATGGGTCTCTGTGACCCCCCCCCCCCCCCGTGCGGATCGTGAATCGAGGTCAGAATCGACCGACGGCTTGCAATCGAAGTCGATTCTAACGTTATCGCATGGAGGAATCGATTGCTCTCGATCCACGGATCGATCCGACGCCATCACCGAGAACCAAATCGCAATGGAGGGAGACGCCATCAGCTCCCAGCGAGTCGCGAAGTTGCCACCTCCTCCACCTCCTCCACCACCTCCTCCACCTCCTCCACCACCTCCTCCACCTCAATTGCCTCGCGACATCAACGACCCTCCCACAGCAGCAGCGGAATCAGCAACAACGACGTCAATTCCCGCCACTGAGGCCTACACCGCCATGCAGCCTGCGGCCTCTGCCCAAGCCGCGTCGCATTCTGCGGGGGAGATTCAGGCGAGGGTCGGTGGCGGCGAGGAGGAGGAGGAGGAAGATGATGAAGCGATGGAGCTGCTGACCGTCATGACCGTCGATCTAATCACCGGCTACGTAGCTCACCTGACGCAACAGCCGGAGCAGCGGCGGCAGCTCCACAAGCAGCAGCAGGAGCTGCAGCAGGAGCAGCAGCAGCCTGTGCATCAGCGGCTGCAGCAGCAGCGGCAGCTTCAGGAGGTGCAGGAGCAGCTCCCGGAGTTGCAGCGACATCTCGAGCTGGTGCAGCAGCAGCAGCGGCAGCGGGCGGAGACGCTCTGGCAGCAGCAGCTCCAGCACATGCAGCAGGTGCAGCAGCAGCTCCAGCAGGTGCAGCGGCAACAGGAGCTTGTGCAGCAGGTGCAGGAGCAGCTCCAGAAGGTGCAGCGGCAACAGGAGCTTGTGCAACAGCTGCAGGAGCAGCAGCAGGTGCAGCAGCAGCAGGAGCTTGTGCAGCAGCTGCAGCAGCAGGAGCAGCAGGAGCAGCTGCAGCAGCTGCTCCTGCTGCTGCAGGAAGTGCAGCAGCAGCAGGAGCAGCAGCTGATGCTTCGGTTCGAGCAGCTGCAGCTAATGCAACAGGAGCATCTGGAGCAGTCGCAGCAGTTCGAGGACCTTCAGGAGCTGCGGCGGCAAGTGCGGCAACTCCAGCGGCAGGTGCGGGAGGCCGGGGCGCAGCTGCAGACCTCCCAGCGGCTGCTGCGGCTGCGTGCGGAGCGGCTGCAGGAGGCGTTCGACACCCGAGGAGACGCGTTGCTGGCAGAGTTCGAAGCCTCCATCCCGGACTTTGTGAGCGGCGCGGAGCGGCTGGCGAAGCGAGTGGAGCCGCGCCGGCTGGTCATGACCATGGCCTGGAAGGTTCTCAACGGAGCGCCCCTGAGCTGGGACGGCGTCCTGTCCGCGGTGGTGTACTGCGCGCTGCTCGTCAAGAGCCTCGGGGCCTGCGGGCGGCTGGGAGACTCGGAGAAGACGCGGCCCCTGACGGACCTGGTGGCCGCTGTGCTGCTGGCCGAACGCAGGAGCTGGCTCATGGAGCACGGAGGCTGGGTGAGCGGTTACACACCGCCACCACCAACACCACCGCCACCATCAACACCACTACCACCACCAACACCACCGCCACCACCAACACTACTACCACCACCAACACCACTACCGTCGCCACCACCACCACCGCTACCGTCGCCACCACCAACACCACCACCAACACCACTACCGTCGCCACCATCAACACCACCACCAACACCACTACCAACACCACTACCAACACCACTAACACCACTACCATTGCCACCGCCACTACCATCGCCACGACCACTACCGTCGCCACCGCAACCACTAACACCACCGCCACCACTAACACCACCAACGCCACTACCACCAACACCACTACCGTCGCCAACACCACTACCGTCGCCAACACCACCACCACTACCGTCGCCACCGCCACCACCAATGCCACTACCACCACCAACATCAACACCACCACCAACACCACTACCGTCGCCACCACCAACACCACCACCAACACCACTACCACCACCAACACCACCACCAACACCACTACCACCACCAACACCACTACCACCACCAACACCACTACCGTCGCCACCACCAACACCACCACTAACACCAACACCACTACCGTCGCCACTGCCACCACTAACACCACTAGCCAGCCACTCACAGGGGGTGTCTTCTTCCCATATTTGAGGCGCCTCAGCAGGGTCATCCCCACTTTGTCCCATGATGTTTTCCAGGCTGAGGGATTTCCCCTCTCCCAGGTCCTCACAGAAATGCTCAGCAAATCTGCAAACCTGTTCCTGGGGGTCGGAGATTGGATCACCGTTCTTTCCCCTAAGGATGGTAATAGGTGTGGCGCTGCAGGTTACTTTTTTGATGGGATTAAAGAGCGATTTGTGATCATGGGCCATTGAGGCAGACTCCATCTCCTCAGCAACACACGACCACCAACCATCCTTGCAGCGCCTCACGGCTCTCCGAACCTCCGAGCGAAGGCTGCGCTAAGCCTCATTCTCTGACAGTGGGATGCTGTAGAGTCTACAGCATCCCACTGTCAGAGAATGAGGCTACAGTCTACAGTGTAGACGATGAGAGTGAGCCTGTCGCTTTTTCTCAACCAGCATGAACACCTACTCTGTCAGCCAGGGTCTCTGGGGAGGTCTGGACGGTGTACCCAAAGCAGCCATTGCAGCTGCATGAGCCACAGTCCTAAACCTCGCCCATTTCCCCTCGACATCAGGAGTGGGGGATGATGCAAACCCCAGCCACAAGCGATGATGCAATTCTCGCTTACGACTTTCATCAGCTAG
>NW_026891004.1:37500-57094 GCF_015708825.2 Lethenteron reissneri
GAGAGAGACAGAGAGAGGAGAGAGACAGAGTGAGGAGAGAGGGGAGAGAGAGAGGAGAGAGTGAGGAGAGAGAGAAAGTGAGGAGAGAGAGTGAGGAGTGAGAGAAAGCGCATCGTAATTTCTGAATCGTGATGTAAACATTTTAAACTTGAGGGAATTCATGTCTTGGCAGTGGCAATGAGAGATGCAAACATTGAAATGGTTCGGGGCTTGAATCGGATGAAAATTCAGAGGCGTTAAAACGTGCAAACTACCAACTGAAATGTTCATTATTTTAAAGAAATTCCACAAGAACAATTGTCGTGGGGTACGTGTTGCTGTGTGCGTTTACACAATTTGACTTGAAGTCTTCCCGCAGAAATCTGCTTACACAGAAACAAAACATACAGCCAAGGAATTGTGGTGACGTGTTGTTTTAAATTGTCTGAATTTTTGTAAAACACTCACTACCCAGTAGTTTTGATCGTTGATGAATAATGTTTGTGTGTTTAGCGTTACCGACATAAAGTGCGTGCAAGTAAGTCGTGATTTTTAAACGTAATCTTCACTTATCATGGAACACAAATCTGAGTAGTAGTATCATGGCATGGAGCTGTGTGAACATACAGCTGGATACTCGCAGTCACCTCAACAACAAGTCATTCTCATGTTCTGAGAAAAGGATTATTTGAAACTCTTAGTTTTTTTCGGGAAAAAACAAGTTTTAATAAGTCATATAAATAATAAACATAAAATAATAATTTTATTTAATTATAATTTCTAAGCCACGCAGGAAAACATTAAAAATGATAAATACCGTTGAGTGTTGACTGAGTGATTGATGTGAAACTCTCTGCAATAAATGTGACTTGTTGCGTCTCTTAAAACATCTGTGCTGTTCTCTCGCCGCCGTGCTGCAGGAACAATGTTCCTGGAGGATTGCTGCTTTTGTTTAAATCCACGTTTGACGTGACACCCGTAGTGAGTCCAACTGGGTCACAGACGTAGTGGGAGCAACGCTGCTTCACCAACTCAACACGAGCTGCACTTGGGGTGTTCAATGCCCATCTACCCCACGCTACGCAGAGGTCGCAACCGGGTACCCCATACCCGTACTCTACCCCATACCCGTACTCTACCTGATACCCTACCTGATACCCGTACCCTACCTGATACCCGTACTCTACCTGATACCCGTACCCTACCTGATACCCGTACCCTACCTGATACCCGTACCCTACCTGATACCCGTACCCTACCCGATACCCGTACCCTACCCGATACCCGTACCCTACCTGATACCCGTACCCTACCTGATACCCGTACCCTACCTGATACCCGTACCCTACCTGATACCCGTACCCTACCTGATACCCGTACCCTACCCCATACCTGTACCCTACCCGATACCCGTACCCTACCCGATACCCGTACTCTACCCCATACCCGTACCCTACCTGATACCCGTACCCTACCTGATACCCGTACTCTACCCCATACCCGTACCCTACCTGATACCCGTACTCTACCCCATACCCGTACTCTACCCCATACCCGTACTCTACCTGATACCCGTACCCTACCTGATACCCGTACCCTACCTGATACCCGTGTAGGGCTGTTATCGAGGGGCTGTTTGTACATAGGATCAAACGGCGAACAAACACAGTGGGCGGAGCTCCGGGAGTACACGGGGGGGGGGTGCCCGCAACGACGTCCGCATCGGGCAGCCTGGGGGTAGGGCTGCCCGGGGTTGTGATCCGGGGGGGGATATAAAAGGGGATGACAGAGAGAGCTCGGGGCTCAGTATTAGAACAAAGGAGGGAAGATTGAAGACCTGGGTAGCTAGAGCCCTGGACTCCCCTGAGACGCCGCCCTTGTCAGGGCCGCGCAGGACCGAGCCAGCGGCGTGGTTCCGTGAACCAGAGTCAGCACTCTGGGACTCCGGGTACCGTAGCCCGACTCACCAGTGTCGGGCCAGACAGCCTCCCCTAGCCCATTAGTGGAGGACTCGGGGTAGGTCAGGGATAGCTAGCGGTGTATCCCCAATATACGGGTGAGGGGGCCGATACCCCCTCTAGTACTGTCCTGTCGTGACGACTTGTAAAATAAATACACGTGTGCCTCAACCTCGGTGTCAAGCGTCCTCACCGGTACTTCACCCGTACCCGTACTCTACCCCATACCCGTACTCTACCCCATACCCGTACCCTACCTGATACCCGTACCCTACCTGATACCCGTACTCTACCTGATACCCGTACTCTACCCGATACCCGTACCTTACCCGATACCCGTATCCTACCCGATACCCGGCTACCCGTACCCGATACCTGTACCCTACCCGATACCCGTATCCTACCCGATACCCGTACCCTACCCGATACCCGGCTACCCGTACCCGATACCCGTACCCTACCCGATACCTGTATCCTACCCGATACCCGTACCCTACCCGATACCCGTACCCTACCCGATACCCGGCTACCCGTACCCGATACCCGTACCCTACCCGATACCCGACTACCCGTACCGGGTACGGGTAGACCGTGAGTCACTGGTGAGTCACCGTTTGTCACTCATTTCCCAACGTCTTGTCTCTTCTCACAATTCAAGTTCCTAGAATCAACCCACCCGCGCCTGCAACGTGGCTTCATCCCAGAGGTCGCAATCAGGTACCCGATACCCGTACCCGGCCGGGTATCGGGTACGGTACGGGTACTGACACTGTCTTTCTGACAGACCTGTTCTGAGGACGGCTGCTTGCGTTGTGGTCGAAACGTCGTGAGAATTGTATTTTATGACATACACACCACACACACACCACACACACACGACACACACCACACACACACCACACACACACACCACACACACACCCCACACACACCACACACACACCACACACAAACACAAACACACACACACCACACACACACCACACACACACCACACACAAACACACACACAAACACACACACACCACACACACACCACACACAAACACACACACAAACACACACACACCACACACACACACAAACACACACACACCACACACAGTCCACTCAGCACACACTTCACAACTCACGTCTTCCTCTTGTTTTTCTTCTCTCTCTCTCCGCTCTCTCTGTCTCTTTCTGTCTCTCTGGTGATTTCGCTAAAGTCACAGACACATGCCCCGGCAATAGCCGTAACGCAACTTTGAACAGGATTGTGGATTTGGTGTTTCGGGTCCGATTGCGCAACACAAAAGGGGTCGTTAAGTCGGAAACATTCTCAAGATTTATTGCGACAAATTACCCGCGACATTCCACTGTGTGGTGCTGTAAGTACATTTTTATACGTACAGTACTGTATACACAAACCCACACAGAGACCCATAGACTCATCACACAGAGACCCACAGACTCACCACACAGAGACCCACAGACTCACCACACAGAGACCCATAGACTCATCTTATAGAGACCCATAGACTCATCACACAGAGACCCATAGACTCATCTTATAGAGACCCATAGACTCAGCACACAGAGACCCATAGACTCACCACACAGAGACCCACAGACTCATCACACACAGACCCACAAACTCACCTCACAGAGACCCACAGACTCATCACACAGAGACCCATAGACTCACCACACAGAGACCCACAGACTCACCACACAGAGACCCACAGACTCACCACACAGAGACCCACATAATCACCACACAGAGACCCACATAATCACCACAGAGACCCATAGACTCACCACACAGAGACCCACAGACTCACCACACAGAGACCCACAGACTAACCACACAGAGACCCACAGACTCACCACACAGAGACCCACATAATCACCACACAGAGACCCATAGCCTCTGAGGCAGCGTCTCTGCTGTGTTTTACAATCAGTGCTTTGGGGAATGTGAAACAAAAACGGGACACCTTGTAACGTATATTCTTGGTTCTTTCGCTAAAGTCACGTAGAAGGGAAACAATAAAATAATATTTATTTTATTATTCTACGTGACTTTACCGAAAGAACCACGAATGTGAATCCCTGAAATCACGAAAGCTTTAAATCAAAATGTAACTTAACATAACGTGTTCCTGGCCATTGCTTTCAATAATCGCAACGCACACACGCGCGTAGGAGACACCCCGTGTCGCTGCCATGCTATCGAAGGGACGTTGAACCTCAAACGTGAAAACGATAATCAATAAACGATAAACAACCAATATCACTGGTCAACAACAAACAAAAAACATTTTTTTCTGGCCTAGACTTTTGCAGCTGTTTTAGACAAATTTCAGGGTGCTGATTCCAAATCTGATCTCAGATTTGCTCTATCACATCTCATTTGTATGCCATCGGCATACACCATTTTCATTGATTGCAAGTTGTTGAGAATCAGTGACTGCTTTAGTGTTAAAATATGGTGCTGTATTTTTAGGATAGTGTGCCGGATTTGGAATCAGCAGCACCACAAAATTACCTTAAACCCGTTGGAATACCTCATGCCAGAAGCAGAGGTCGCAACCGGGTACCCGATACCCGTACCCTACCGGCTACCCGTACCCAACCGGGTACGGGTACCCGTTTGCGACCCTGGTGTGGCCGGGTACGGGTACGGGTAGGCCGTGAGTTACTGGTGAGTCACCGTTTGTCACTCATTTCGGGTAGGGTACGGATAGGGAACGGGAACCTGTACCCGGCCGGGTACGGGTACGGGTACCCGTTTGCGACCTTGATACGGCCGGGTATGGGTATGGGTAAGGAATCAAAACCCGTTTGCGACCTCTGGCCAGAAGAACGAGTGTGTTGACCAGTGTTGTAATCAACGAGCAGCTGACGACGTCCCCTCCTCCCTACAGTCCGGGAACCCGCCGTGGGAACGGGGAACTTCCGGCTGTCACGGCCGCCAACCCCGAGTTGAGCGTTGGCGGCGGCGGAGGGAGTCGCCAAACAAGAATCACTTTGAGGGGGGGCCCCCTGGGGGCCGAGCCCCCCCTCTGCGGCACGCGACCGGCGAGAACGGCAGAAGCGGAGCGCTGTCCGTCCCCACTCTCCTGCGCTCTCTGCTCGCGAGGGGATTCGCCAGTCCCACGTCGCCTACGCCCCTCGTGACCTTACGCAGCCGCTCCCTCACCTGGCTCCACCACGCCGACCCCCCCCCCTCCCGTCTCCGCGCCCCCCCGAGCCTCCCCCTGCACCCCCCCCCTTCTCTCCCTCGCCTCGTGTGTTCTCAAGCTGTGTTCGCGCAGCCTCTCGGCGTGTCGATGGCTCCTGGCGTTCTCCCTCTGCGCCTGCGTCTGGCCTCGAAACGGCCGCCTCTCCCAGCGCGCTCGCTCTGCCGAGTCCCACGGCTGCCGCCCGATGTCCACGGCTCTCGCTCCGCCCCCCCTCCCCCCGACTCGCGCCACGGGGCCCTCCCCGCCGCCGCGTCCTCTCTGCAAGGCTCCTGCCGCTGACGGCCTCCAGTGGAGCCCGAGGCCCGCGGGTGGCCGCCGTGCGGGCTGCTCGCTGCTGGGCCTCCGCTCCTCCGCCCTCCTGCCGCCTCCGCTGCTGCCGCCACCAGCTCTCTCCATGGCAGATCGCTGCGGCTTCTTGTTGTTGTTGTGGCTGTTGTTATTGTTGCTGTTGTTGTGGCTGTTGTTGCTCCTCCGCTCGCAGCTTGGCCTTCCGCAGCGTCGTGCTGAGTGAGGGTGGTGGTGCAGCGAGAACAGGTCCCTGTACCGTTACAACCATCAACACCATCAACACCATCACAACCATCAACACCATTACCAGCATCAACACCATCATCACCACCATCATCACAACCACCATCACCACCATCAACACCATCACCACCATCAACACCATTACCAGCATCAACACCATCATCACCACCATCATCACAACCACCATCACCACCATCACAACCATCAACACCACCATCACCACCATCACCTACGCGGGGGATCTTTGTGTATAGGTGCTGCTAACAGCACTTGCTCCTATAACCTGCTAGAGGCTACACAGGGGATTTTTGTCTGTGTATTGGGGGTGATAACAGCACTTGCCCCTACAGCCTGCTAGAGGCTACACGGGGGACCTTTGTCTGTGTATAGCTACTAACAGCACTTGCCCCTACATCCTGCTGGAGGCTACACGGGGCACCTTTGTCTGTGTATAGCTACTACTAACAGCACTTGCCCCTACATCCTGCTAGAGGCTACACGGGGCACCTTTGTCTGTGTATAGGAGCTACTAACAGCACTTGCCCCTACATCCTGCTAGAGGCTACACGGGGCACCTTTGTCTGTGTATAGCTACTACTAACAGCACTTGCCCCTACAGCCTGCTAGAGGCTACACGGGGGACCTTTGTCTGTGTATAGGTGCTACTAACAGCACTTGCCCCTACAGCCTGCTAGAGGCTACACGGGGCACCTTTGTCTGTGTATAGCTACTACTAACAGCACTTGCCCCTACATCCTGCCGGAGGCTACACGGGGCACCTTTGTCTGTGTATAGCTACTACTAACAGCACTTGCCCCTACATCCTGCTAGAGGCTACACGGGGCACCTTTGTCTGTGTATAGGTGCTACTAACAGCACTTGCCCCTACATCCTGCTAGAGGCTACACGGGGCACCTTTGTCTGTGTATAGCTACTACTAACAGCACTTGCCCCTACATCCTGCTAGAGGCTACACGGGGCACCTTTGTCTGTGTATAGGAGCTACTAACAGCACTTGCCCCTACATCCTGCTAGAGGCTACACGGGGCACCTTTGTCTGTGTATAGCTACTAACAGCACTTGCCCCTACATCCTGCTAGAGGCTACACGGGGCACCTTGTGTAATCGTGACACGTCTAAAGTCTCACTCTCGCAGTCACGGGGGGGGGGGGGGGGTAGCAGCCCAGCACCAGCCGGCCAAGGTGCGACCTCGGCCGGTTGAGGAATCTAGCCGAGACCGGTGGCACTCCCCGGGACTAGGCCTTATCGCAGGGCTCACCGGCGCAACGCTGCGTCGACGTCTTGGGGAGGGGTTCTTGAGTGATGTTCTCCGTCGTTGTGAGCTCACACACTCAACAATGTCCTCGTGTGGAGTGCAGCAGCAGCAGCAGGAGGAGGTCCGACGTCGCGTGCCGATACCTCGGGCAGGAGGCTGCAGGCAGCTGCGATCTCGTGAGATTGGCAGGGCGCGTTTATAATGCGTAATGCGGATAGGCGACCACGTGACGCGAGTGCGACTCGGATTCCGTAGAACTGATAAGACTGCGCGCTGCGCCGTAGACTCAACACTGCGGCTCAGCCGACGTTTCAGGTCCCCTGGGGGGCGTGCGAGTCACGTGGTGGGGTCTGTGACGTCACGGGGCACACGGCTGACTGTTCCACTCCTGCCAAGCTCGATAATATTTTTTAAATATTTTTTTATTTCTCGTCACATCTCTAACGTCTTCACAGGGGCTTCAAAACAGCAACATCGAGAGCGACAAGAGGTCAGGGCACTTCCAGGCTGGTTCACCAATGTGAAGATGTCACAGACACTAACGCTGGGAAGTAACATTTAAAATTTGATTAAAAAAAAATATTGCGCTTGGAGAATGCGGGAATCGACCCCACGTACTTGAAGAATAGGTCAGTAGGTGAATGCTTTACCAACTGAGCTACTCTCCAAGGACGTGAGCGACGTCTCCTGGAGTTCTAATATCTTTCTTCTTTTCTTTCTTCTTTTCTTTCTTTTTTCTTCTTTTTTCTTCTTTCTTTTCTTTTTTTTATATATAAAAGTCTCCGTGCGCTCGCGCTTGCAGGGGATTTGGCTCTCGGACGGTGGGGTTTAAGACCGAAATAATTTGCCAGGCGGCACGCCCTAAGCCCCGTGGTGGGAACAGGCTATTCCGTTTTCCCGTCCGTAAAGTTTAAAGTAGTTTAATTAACACATTTGTGCCGTTTCTATTATTAATTACTTACTTATTGCTCGACATCGACCGTACCAACTGACGCCAATTGCGTGGGGGGGGGGGGGTGGACCCTGCCAAGTGATGCGCGTTCGCACGAGCTCATTTCCTTTTACGCGTTTTACAGCAGGCAAGACGTACATACGTTACTCTGCGGATATTTCTTCACAGTGTCATGTCCTCTTCGCCCCCCCCCCCCAACACGATGCGTCCACTTTATACTACAGACTCCGTAGATAATAATCTGTAGCCTGGTTATTAAGCTGGGTGAGTGTACTGACAGTCTATAGTGTAGACTGTAGCCTGGTTATTAAACTGGGTGAGTGTACTGACAGTCTATATTGTAGACTGTAGCCTGGTCATTAAGCTTGGTGAGTGTACTGGCAGTCTATAATGTATACTCTACACTACAGTCTACATTGTAGACTGTCAGTACACTCACCCAGCTTAAGAAGCAGGCTACAGTCGACATTCGAGATTTTAAAGCTTTTTTTAATACTTTTATTCACTTTATTTTTCTTTCCACGTAACTTAACCGAAAGAACCAAATAATATTTTATTCCTGCAATCACGAGAGTTTTAAGTCAAAATGACACAATCGGCATTTTTATCCCAGCCACTAACTTATCTTCACCATCATCATCCAGATAATGATCTTCATCAGAAATTCCCCATCATTGTCTTCCACTTCTTGCTGTTTCATTGCTTTCATGGCTTTATTTTGGTGATTTCGAAAAGTTTTTTTGGTTTGGCCATGTTTGTTTGTTGATGTACAGTTAGACTGATGGCCTTAATCTAAGTTGTCTTGTGGTTGTTGTTGTTGTTTGACTTGCATCCCACTGGGGTTTTTGCACACAGCGTTGGTGTACGTTGATTTTTTCTGCAATATTTTGCTGTTTTTTCTTGGATTTTCTGTTTGCACTCAGTCACATATTCACTTTAAGATGTTTTCTTGTTCATGTTTTTGTTTCTTGTTTGTTGCGGTTGCACCCGATTCAAGAGCCGAATGGCTCACAGGGCTCTATACCTAATACATGAACTTGAAATGAACTTGAACTTCCCCGCAATTCCTCTCTTGTTGCGGGTCTCGGATCGATAATTTGCAGCGTGCTCTGTAGATTTGACCCCTACGCGAGGTCACAGAAGCAAACGCATAGAAGGTGCAATTCTACAAAGCACAGATGCAATTTTATTCCAGCCACGATGTCCATTTTAAGCATTAAAGTACTCGCTGAAAAAGAAAACAGTCATCTCAACGAATACTGGCACATCTCATGCCCCTCATGAGGTAAACTATTCACAAATTCAAGCGTTTGTATTTTGTCAATGGAATGACCATAGACTCAGCACTGCCCCCATAGACTCAACAACGCATCATAGACTCAACACTGCACCATAGACTCAACACTGCACCTGTAAACCATCTGCAAATCACGGGCTGGACATTGGAGGACGTTCTTTACCTCGTGTTTTCCCTCACGAGAGGCGATCTCGTGCCTCTTGGGGGTCGTCATCGTCGTTAATTTCGACACCGAAATTTAAACAAAAACATCAAAAATCGCCCTCACCACTCTCAAGATGGCGGCTGGCACCACGTGGGTAGGCGGGAAACAAATCTGATTGGCTCCGAGGCGGAGCGGGGAGGGGCGTCACGTGGGTAGGGGGAACCTAATCTGATTGGCTCCGAGGCGGAGCGGGGAGGGGCGAGAAGGAGGAGCCAAATACATTTAGCGGGAAAACAAATCCCGCATCACGTGGGTAGGAAGGACCTAACCTGATTGGCTGTAAGGCGTTGGCTTTGACCAATCAGAGAGCTCCAATCACGGCAGAAGGTCTGTGTGTGTATCTGTGTGTGTGTCTGTGTGTGTATCTGTGTGTGTGTCTGTGTGTGTATCTGTGTGTATGTCTGTGTGTGTGTATCTGTGAGTCTGCCTCAGTGGCCCGTGATCACAAATCACTATTTAACTCCATCAAAAAAGTAACCTGCAGCGCCACACCTATTACCATCATTAGAGGAAAAAACGGTGATCCAATCTCCGACCCCCAGGAACAGGTTTGCAGATTTTCTGAGCATTTCTGTGAGGTCCTGGGGGAGGGAAATTCTCTCAGCCAGGAAAACATCATGGCACAAAGTGGGGATAACCCTGCTGAGGCTGCGGTGCCTCAAATATTGGAAGAGGTCACCCCCTGTGAGTGGCTGGCTGAGGTTCCAGCTGTTGAGGAAGTACTGAGGGCGATCCGGAGTCTGAGACCAGGGAAGGCACCGGGCAGAGATGATCTCCCAAGCGAAATGCTGAGGGAGTGTGGCGTTTGTGCACAGACTGCCCTATATGACATCATAACAACAGTCTGGACCACTGGACGGGTTCCGCAGGACTGGAAGGATGCCCTGGTGGTCCCCCTCTTTAAGAAGGGGGACCGCACAGACTGTAACAACTACAGGGGCATCTCACTCCTCAGTGTGCCGGGTAAGGTCCTGGCAAGGATTATTCAACATCGCCTTGCTAGGCACGCTGAGGAGGGGCTTGCGGAGCCCCAATGCGGTTTCAGGAAAGGGCGGTCCTGCACAGATGCCATATTTTCTGTCCGTCTGCTACAGCAGAGGTGTAGGGAATTCCAAAAAGACCTACATCTCTGCTTTATTGACCTGGTCAAGGCCTATGATACCATCAGTAGGACTGGACTCTGGGTTGTTCTTCGTGCTTTCGGAGTCCCTGACCCTCTGCTCACGATCATTAAGGACCTTCATGATGGTGAGCGGGCCCGGGTAAAACTACGTGGCCGGGAGTCGGAGCCTTTCCCTGTACACCTTGGGGTGCGACAGGGATGTCCTCTGGCTCCCACATTATTTAACATCTATTTTGACCGCGTAGTTCGTGAAGCCTTCAATAGCTGTACCGGGGGAATTTCCGTTTGGTACAGATATAATGGGAGGCTGATCGACGCCCGGGTGCGATCAAGGGATGGCTCCCTATTGGTCAACCACGTTATGTATGCCGATGATTTGGTAATAGCTGCTCATTCAGAAGAGGAGTTGGAGGCGCTGCTGCTGAGACTGGAGCGTGCCACTAAGAGGTGGGGCCTTACCATCAGCCCCACCAAAACCAAGCACCTGCCTGGGTATTTTGTACCATCGGACACTCCACCCCCACAACTCCCAATTGGTGATGGGGCAGTTGTGGAGAGAGTGGAGAGTTTCCCATACCTGGGCAGTATGCTTATGACCGGCTCCAGTCTATCAGCAGAGGTCTCACTCCGAATCAGTCGAGCGGCAATATCTTTTCATCGGTTGCGTAACGCTGTGTGGAAGCTACCTGGTCTGTCGCTCCGCACGAAGCTTCAGGTCTTCTCGGCCACGGTCATTCCCTCCCTTCTCTACGCTTGCGAGACGTGGACCCCCCTGGTGGAGCATCTTCGCCGGTTGGAAACATTTAGGCTGGCCTGCCTACGATCCATCCTGGGTTTAACCAGGCTGGATTGTGTGAGGAGCTCACAAATCCTTGAAAGATCTGGGCAAAGTCCCATCAGTGAGCTCCTCCGGCAGGCAAGGCTGCGTTGGCTGGGTCATGTAGCCCGCATGCCCAGCCACCGCATGCCTAAACAGCTTTTGTTCGGCCGGATCGAGGGGGCTAGACGGGCGCGGCACGGGCTGGAGAAGAGATGGAGTGATGTGGTACAGGAGGACGTGGAGCTGAGTGGACTTGCCGATGACTGGTACCAGCGGTGTCAAGATCGGCCTCAGTGGAGGAGGCTCGTGAAGGACGCTACTGGGCAGTTGGAGGCAGTCGCCCTCCAACAACAACGGAGGGCGGAGGAGCGACGCTCACAACAACGAGCGGAGCGCCGGGTGGCTAAAGCACAGCAAGTTGGCACAGTAGGGGGCACAGGTGGTGCATCAGCCAGTCATCTCGGTCATCTCGGTCAGTCGACCAGTGGCACCTGGGTCTGCCCCGTGACCTCCTGCCAGCGGGCTTTCGACACTTCACGTGGCCTCAAGGTGCACTTGGCCTGGCACAAGCATCGTGGTGACGTCACCGCCACTTAGTGGCGAATGGCGGTTGTTGTTGTTGTGTATCTGTGTGTGTATCTGTGTGTATGTCTGTGTGTGTGTCTGTGTACTGTATGTCTGTGTGTGCGTATCTGTGTGTGTATCTGTGTGTGTGTCTGTGTGTGTATCTGTGTGTGTATCTGTGTGTGTGTCTGTGTCTCTGTGTGTCTGTGTGTGTATCTGTGTGTATGTCTGTGTGTCTCTGTGTGTCTCTCTGTGTGTGTGTATCTGTGTACGTGTGTCTGTGTGTGTGTATGTGCCTCTGTGTGTGTATCTGTGTGTATGTCTGTGTGTGTGTGTATCTGTGTGTGTATCTGTGTATGTGTCTGTGTATGTCTGTGTGTGTATCTGTGTGTGTATCTGTGTGTGTCTGTGTGTGTGTATCTGTGTGTGTGTCTGTGTGTGTATCTGTGTGTGTGTCTGTGTGTGTATCTGTGTGTATGTCTGTGTGTCTCTCTGTGTGTGTGTATCTGTGTATGTGTATTTGTGTACGTGTGTCTGTGTGTGTGTGTCTGTGTGTGTGTGTGTCTCTGTGTGTGTGTGTCTGAGTGAGTTTCTGAACAACACCACCACCACCAACTTCACCACAACCACCACGTCGGCAACATGTCACCGTGCGAATTCCGCACTGCTACACTTAGAGGGAGTGACCAGGACGCTCATTAAACCGGGGGGGGGGTCATTGCTGGTAAATGGAGAAGTCTGTCCTCCTATGGCGCGTGTGTTCACACCGCGAATCGGATACAAAGCGGCGATTCGCATATTAGGGAACACACTTTTTTGACGACGCGAATCGAACACAACGCGGCTTTTGGCGAACAGAACGACGTCGGGATTCGCGGTTCTACGGCTGCCGCCTCGGTGTAGTGGGATGCTGCTGGATGCTTCTAGAACTGTAGAGAGAGTAGACAGTGTAGAGAGAGTAGTGTAGAGTAGGGAGAGTACAGTAGAGAGAGTATATAGTGTAGAGAGAGTGTAGAGTAGCGAGCGGTGTGTGTGGTGCAGAGTGGTGCGGATACTGTCGCGAGTACAGTAGAGCGAGTACAGTGCGCGTGGTCTCCGCCTCCCTCGCGCCAAGGGGTCGCGGCGAATCGCGCCCCGCGCCAAGGGGTCGCGGCGAATCGCGCCCCGCACGCGGCCCCCAAGAGGAGGCAGCGAGCCGCGGGTGCCGAGGGGGTCCCCTCCCTGGGTGGTGGTGGCCTCAGGTGGCACTGAGCCCAGGGCCGACTCACCCTCCCACAGGGGCCATGTTATCCCATAGGCCATGTTTTTGTTGATTGTATGATAAAAAGTAATATTAAACCAAGATATATAATTAAATATTTTGATATCGCAAGGATTGGCACAGCGTTTTTTTAAAGAGGGAGAGTCGTGACAATGTCAATCGGTTTTTGTTCATAACGTTAAATAAATTAACACCGGAGATGAACTTTTCGAGATTTTTTTCCTTGCAAAATTAGCAACAGCAGCATTACCGCTGTTGCAGCAGCAGCTGTATGATTACTACTTATGCCGCAGCATTACTACTGCAGAAGCAGCATGATTACTACTGCAGCAGTGGTGTCCACTTGTCCTCTTCCCAGCTAGAGGCGCTGAGCTCCAGGCTGCCTGGAACTCCAGGCTGCCTCCCTCGAGCTCAAGGCTGACTGCCTCGAGCTCCAGGCTGACTGGAGCTCCAGGCTGACTGCCTCGAGCTCCAGGCTGCCTCCCTCGAGCTCCAGGCTGACTGCCTCGATCTCCAGGTGGACTGTCTCGAGCTGCAGGCTGACTGCCTCGAGCTCCAGGCTGACTGACTGGAGCGCCAGGCTGACTGGAGCTCCAGGCTGACTGCCTCGAACTCCAGGCTGACTGGAGCTCCAGGCTGACTGCTTTGAGCTCCAGGCTGACTGCCTCGAGCTCCAGGCTGACTGCTTTGAGCTCCAGGCTGACTGTCTCGAGCTCCAGGCTGACTGCTTTGAGCTCCAGGTGGACTGTCTCGAGCTTCAGGCTGACTGCTTTGAGCTCCAGGCTGACTACCTCGAGCTCCAGGCTGACTGACTGGAGCTCCAGGCTGACTGACTGGAGCTTCAGGCTGACTGGAGCTCCAGGCTGACTGACTGGAGCTCCAGGCTGACTGACTGGAGCTCAAGGCTGACTGTCTCGAGCTCCAGGCTGACTGCTTTGAGCTCCAGGCTGACTGCCTCAATCTCCAGGTGGACTGTCTCGAGCTCCAGGCTGACTGCTTTGAGCTCCAGGCTGACTGCCTCGAGCTCCAGGCTGACTGACTGGAGCTCCAGGCTGACTGACTCGATCTCCAGGTGGACTGCCTCGAGCGCCAGGCTGACTGTCTCGAGCTCCAGGCTGACTGACTGGAGCTCCAGGCTGACTGACTGGAGCTCCAGGCTGACTGACTGGAGCTCAAGGCTGACTGACTGGAGCTCCAGGCTGACTGACTGGAGCTCCAGGCTGACTGGAGCTCCAGGTGGACTGCTTTGTGAGTTTTCGTGCGGTGCGAGTGGCGTCCTCCTCTGAAATGAAGCGAGGCTTAGCGGCGGCGGCAGCAGCAGCCGGTGCCACATAATGAAGGGGAGACGCACATGCACGGGATTGTTTGTCGTATTCATGATTGTACAGGGAACCCTTCATATATTAGCGGGTTTCACGTACTCGCGACAAAATTTTTCTACGGTAAATCCTCGCTTAAC
Organism: Lethenteron reissneri; assembly: GCF_015708825.2. Taxonomy (NCBI): domain Eukaryota; kingdom Metazoa; phylum Chordata; class Hyperoartia; order Petromyzontiformes; family Petromyzontidae; genus Lethenteron; species Lethenteron reissneri. Next base: position 52,153 of record NW_026891004.1, read on the forward strand.
GCGTGTTCACGCTATAACTCGTTTCTGCTATAACGCGGGTTCACCATTAGGCGACACTTTTTGCACAACGCAAAGCAAAGACACAGACCCCCCCCCCCCCCGTGTAGTCTCCGTGCACTCTCCCCGCACAGGAGGCTCCTTCCAGTCTCGAGTCTCACAGGGGGAGAGCGAGAGACGAGAGAGCGCGTCTGCGTACGTCTTTGTCTCTCCCCGTGTCTCTGCCGCTCCGGTGTCACCAACAAAGTGAGGTGCCACCGGCTGCCGTGCTTCCCCTGCTGCTGAAGAGTCGCAGGGAAACTCCGTAGATCCCCCGTGTATCGTCCCCCGCGTATCGTCTAAACCAGGGGTGTCCAAACTTTTTGCAAAGAGGGCCAAATTTGATAAAGTGAAGATGCCCGAGGGCCAATAGTTCCTTCTGACATTTTATTCACCACAAAAGTTACGTGAAAATACACACTTATAAAAAAAGAATTCATTGTCACAATTACCTTTATTAAATCCTTTATATTAAGTTCGCTTGCTTGCGTGCTTGCTTGCTTGTGTGCTTGCTTGCTTGCTTACGACCGTGCAAATCTTTCGGTCGTTTTTTAACCCACTTCCCGTGATCCAATCGAGCTGACATTTTCCACACAGACTCGTTGTGCGAGACAATTAATGTTCGTGAAAAAAATTCCCAAAATTTTACACTGTTTAGGGAAAACAAATTAAATATTTAATTACCAATTGCTTAATACTGGCAGACCATCATCTGACCCATAGGTGGCAGCCATCTCAAGCCAGAGGACGAAAAGACTCTAGCCGCCACGGATATTAAGGATTTATAGTGAAAAACTTTGTTTTTACGGGTTTACTTGTTTTTCAAATGACAATGTAACCAAATATAAGCCACTCAGGCAGACGTGAACAACTCTAAAAACACAATTCTGCCTTTCATTCAGTCAGATAACATTGAACAAACTGTATAAAATACCTTAAATTTCCATGAGTTAAATATCTTTGCCTCATGAACATTTTAAACAGTAATTAATGCAAAGTGGTCTGTTATCATTAAACTTGTAATGCGGGCGTGGACGACCTTCCGGAGGTGACGTCATGGGGGGAGGAGTTACGTCACGTGGGGGAGAGGGTTCAGGTCTATAAGGGGAGAAACCGGAAGCAGTAGGGAGTGATCGGAGACTGGGAAAGTGTGAGGCCACGCAGGGCGGAGTGGGGAAGAGAGAGAGTGGCGAGATCGCCACACACACACACACCCCGAGGATCGGCACCGTCGGCCAACGGTGACCGACCCCGGGGCTGGAGGAGCAGCGAGGAGACTGCAGAGAGAGCAGCGGGTCTGCAAGGGTGGAGTTCGGCAGCGGGGGTCTGCGCGACGAGACAGCAGCGGGTCTGCAAGGAGGGAAGTGGGCTACGTGAGCGACAGCAGCCTGGGGCTGCAGAGCGAAGAGTATATAGGGGAGTGCTGTGAAGTGGGCTACGTGAGCGATAGTAGCCTGGGGCTGCAGAGCGAAGAGTAAGGGGGAGTGCCGTGAGGGAAAAGAGATCGAACCCAAATAAAGGACACAGGACAGAGAGAAGCGTCCGAGTCTTTTATTACACTGGTGTTGGAAGTGTAACGGCATGGCAAAACAACTGAGAAAAAATAATATTCCGTCTCCGGCTTCTTCTTCCGACGACGAAGACCTTCCTCCTACGGTGGACCTGACTCCGGCAGAGGAGGAGATCCGTGCTGGGACGAGTGCTGGTCCGGGGGTCCAAGAGGTCGTCGCGTCGGCGGACCCGTCTGCACCAAAGGACATGGATTTAAGATGGAGTCAGATGGCGGAGCAACTTGAAACTCTCAAGAACGTACTTGCACAGTTGTGTGAGCTCGTCACGCCGAGAACGGCGTCTGGAGAAGATGTTGGTGGTCCGCAGGAGCCCGGGTTGTCTTCGCTGTCGACGCCATCAGCCACGCGGCGTGAGGACGCCATCTTGGGCGTGGCGCACGAGGAAAGGCGGGAAGCCGCCATTTTGGGCCCTTCGCGGCGTAAGGCCGCCATCTTGTCGACACCACGTTGCGACGCCATGTTGAATCTGCCACCCGATGAGTCAGCGGCTGGAGGGAGCGCGCCAAGAGGTCGCAGTCGTCACTTGACGACTGTAAAAGAATTCTCCATCGGGGGAGATTGGAGTGCGTTCGCCTGCAGATTTTTAGCAGCGGTACGCACGGCGAGGTGGACTGACGCCAAGGCATTAGAAGTTCTTCCGACTCTTCTCGATGACGAGTCTGTTAGATTCTTTCGCTCGATAAAAGCCTCGAAGAAGAAAACGTTGCGAGGTGTATTCGACGAAATGGCTGACGCTTACGAGCCACCGGACGATGCTCAATGCCGGTTTGTGCAACGACAGCGCGCACCCGAGGAATCTCCGGTGGCGTATAGGGGCGCGGTGCTGGAACTGGCTATGGCTGCATACCCGGAGACGGAGCCTGACCTGCTGGAACCTCTCATCCTGGGGAAGATGCTGGAGCTGTCCCGGGATCTCGGCATTCCTATGCCGGTGTGTGGTCATGAGAAGCTCACCTCCCGGGCTGCGGCCAAGTGTCTGGATGCCCAGTTCAACCTGCGCCGGTGGAAGCAGGTTACGGCGTGGACGGGGGGGCCTATCGTCGACGGGGGAGCCTTGGGTTGGGACCCCAAAAAGGCAGTTTATGTGCCAGACGACAGGGGCCCGCAGGAGCTGTTGGCTGCCGCGGCTCCGTGGACGGGCCGAGGGGGGCCGGGGCCACGGGCTGCGCCGCCGATACGGCCGCGTCGGGACGGGGCGTCCGCAGCGCGCCGTAACGACATCGACTGTTTCCGCTGCGGGCGTAAGGGCCATTACGCTCGGGATTGCTGGGGCCGCGTTCCGGGTCCGCCCCAGCAGGAGGCCTCGAATGCGGCCGCTCCAGGAAAGGATTCGCCAGCACAGGCAAGTCGGTGCGCACCAGACACCCGGCAAGGCTTGACACCTCATTCATCACCGTTGTCGTGCGATCCGGGTGTTGTTAATAACGGGAGCCCATCGACTGTGCCTTGTCGCTCGGTAACGCAGTGGCGTAAGCTGGCTCGGCGGGTTGTCGCGGCCGCTACCGGTTCGTCCACCGTACCTGGGTCGATACAAGGGGTGGACGTGAGGATTTTGGTAGATTCTGGAGCGTCCGCGACCATTATTTCTGATGTAATATTTCATCTCTTGAACATCCCACCAGAGGCTGTGAGTCCAGCTTACGCTTTCTGCATCGCCGCGAACAGGGGTAGCATGGGCATTGTGGGCCAGGTGCACGCTAACATCGCTATCGGGGGAGTGTCTGCCTCGGGAATTGTGTTAATTTCGAGGTCTCTTGCGGTTCCTTGTTTGTTAGGGACCGATTTTCTGGCCAGAATGCCCATTCTCATTCGAATTAATGAGAGCTGCATTGAGCTACCGGAAGGCCGAAAAATTGCGTTTTTGCCGTCAGCCTGGGGGCGACCTGATCCTGTCGCCCAGGTGCAGGCGTTGTCCGAGGTGTCTGTTAATATTCCACCTGGCTCACAGATACTCATTCCCTTGCGTTATCGGAAGCCTGTACCTGGTCGTCAAGGAGCGATTGGTGTTTTGTTGTCGCCGTCCACCGCTATTACGGGTGGATCGGCACTGGTTGGGGCACAAACTATTGTCCGACCAGACCAACAGCCGTTTTTGCAAGTGCTTAACGCGAGTACCGAAAGCGTGTGTGTGCCGGCGGGTACTGTTGTGGCACATGCCACTACTGCGTTTACAGCTCATGATAATTTGTCCAGCCGGGGAGTTGTTGGAGGTGTTTCGGGGGCCGGAGCTGCAGATGATCGCTGGATCGCTGAATTGTGTGCGGAAAATTCGGCTCTTTCCGGGGAACAACGTTGTGCAATTCGTAAATTATTATTCAGCTATTCTGACGTGTTTAGCTCTGACGATTTGGACTTGGGACGCACCTCGTTGCTTTACCATCATATTGACACAGGGGACGCTGCCCCTATTCGGTTAAACTCGCACCGGATGAGTCCGGCGGAACGCGAGCATGTTCGAGGGGCAGTGGATGACATGTTGGCTGCGGACATAATATCTCCGTCTAACAGCCCATGGGGCGCGCCTGTTGTTTTGGTCAAAAAGAAAGATGGCAAATTGAGATTTTGTGTTGATTTTCGTAAATTAAATAAAGTGTCGGTAGCAGATGCATATCCCCTGCCGCGTATGGACGACTCTCTCGATGCCTTGTCGGGGGCGAAGTTTTTCTCGACGCTAGATCTCTCTTCGGGCTTCTGGCAGCTTCCCCTTGATGAGTCCTCGCGAGAAAAAACAGCTTTCCGTACGCCGCAGGGGTTATTCCAATTTAACTGCCTTCCGATGGGGCTGAATGCGGCCCCTGCCACTTTTCAGAGGTTAATGGAGTTGGTATTAATGGGGTTGCAGTGGGAGACGTGTCTTATATATCTAGACGATGTTATCGTCTTCAGCCGCACATTTGACGAGCATTTATCGCGGTTGGAGGCTGTGTTCACCAGGATGCGCTCTGCTAATTTGAAATTTAAGCCTAAGAAATGTCACCTACTGCAACACTCCATGCGTTACCTGGGGCACATCGTCAGTGCGGATGGGGTGGCCACGGATCCGGACAAGACTGCGTGCGTCCGTGACTGGCCAACCCCTGCCACGGTGGGGGATGTGCGTCGGGTTTTGGGGTTCGCCTCATATTATCGGAGGTTTGTTCCAAACTTTGCTACGATCGCGAGGCCTTTGCATCTCCTTGCGGGAAAAGGACATAAATTTGCTTGGGGACCGCCAGAGGAGGCGGCGTTTCGAAGCCTACGCGATCTATTGGCTACGGCGCCGACGTTGGACTATCCGGATTTTGAACATCCCTTTATTCTGGATACGGACGCGAGTGACACGGGTATTGGGGCGG
>NW_026891005.1:0-24526 GCF_015708825.2 Lethenteron reissneri
GACGTGGTGTCGTGGTGACGTGGTGTAGTGGTGTCGTGGTGTAGTGGTGACGTGGTGTCGTGGTGAGTGGTGTGTGGTGACGTGGTGACGTGGTGTAGTGGTGACGTGGTGTAGTGGTGACGTGGTGTAGTGGTGACGTGGTGTAGTGGTGACGTGGTGTAGTGGTGTCGTGGTGTAGTGGTGTCGTGGTGACGTGGTGTCGTGGTGACGTGGTGTAGTGGTGACGTGGTGTCGTGGTGACGTGGTGTTGTGGTGACGTCGCCAATTCTGTTTGTTTTCCGGGACCGCGGGCGGAGGGGTGGGGGTGGGTTTCTCGGTGACACCGCGGGGGGGGGGGGGTGGTCGTGGTTGGACGTCCTCACCACGTCCTCACCGCGTCCTCACCGCGTCGTCACCGCGCGAAACAAACTCGAGGCCGTAGCGTCGACCGGCGCTGACCCTCTCCGTCGCTCGGTTCCAACCCCCCAAACACCAGCCCACCGGAGCGTGCGCGCCGCGGCGCTAGCGACAGAACATCGTTTGGCTTTCTCGCGGTGACTTTCATCCTAGACCATCGTTTGAGGGGAGCGGGGGAGGAGGAATTTTCGTAAAACAATTTGCGTCGATACGCGGCAACGAGGGTCCACCCCCCACTCCCACTCGATGTGGCGACCCCCCTCGCGACGTCGCTTCACCCCCCCGGGATGACGACGGCGAGAGACGCGGGGTTCTCTCTCTCCCCCTTTGGCGGCGTCCTGCGATCTCCCCCGGCCCCCTCCTCCCCTTGCGGCCGCGTTCTCGCGGACACCTCTTCTTGTCCCTTCATCGTCGTCGTCCTCTTCCTTCGCCTCTTCCGCCAGGTGGATGACACCGAGAGGGGGGGGTGGGGGGGGTTTCAAAGGCAACGGTGACACTGAGGGTGCCACCGGCAGCACGAGCACTCGTGACGAGACGTCAACCACAGCGGGAGCCATGAGCCCCAGATTGTTCCAAGTGGGTGAGCGAGTGAGTGGGTGAGCGAGCGGGTGAGCGAGCGGGTGAGCGAGCGGGTGAGCGAGCGGGTGAGAGAGCGGGTGAGCGAGCGGGTGAGCGAGTGGGTGAGCGAGCGGGTGGGTGATCGAGTGGGTGAACGAGCGGGTGAGCGAGTGGGTGGGTGAGCGAGCGGGTGAGCGAGCAGGCAAGCGGGTGAGCGAGCGGGTGAGCCAGTGGGTGAGCGAGCGGGCGGGCGAGCGGGTGGGCGAGCGAGCGGGTGGGCGAGCGAGCGGGTGGGCGAGCGAGCGGGCGGGCGAGCGGGTGGGGCGAGCGAGCGGGCGGGCGAGCGAGCGGGTGGGCGAGCGAGCGGGCTGGCGAGCGAGCGGGTGGGCGAGCGGGCGGGCGGGCGAGCGAGCGGGTGGGCGAGCGAGCGGGTGGGCGAGCGAGCGGGTGTGTGAGTGCCTGAGCGAGCGAGCGGGCGGGTGAGAAAGTCGATGAGCGAGCGGGTTGAGCGATTGGACGAGCGTGCAAGCGGGTTATCGAGTGGGTGAGCGAGCGAGCGGGTGAGCCAGTGGGTGAGCAAGTGAGTCTCTCACCGCTGAGCTAAGCGGACACCTTGGCGTTCTAAACCAACGTAGAATGTCTGCCACCGCCGGGCGCCCACGCATCCTGGGAAGTGAGTTTGTCTGTCGGGCGGCAGGAAACAAAACCAGCGAGCGGAGGAATGTGGAGGTTGGCCGCACGGAGAACAGTTCCACGTGTGGCACGTTAGGGATTGACGGGACTTGGACACCAGCCACGGAGGAATTGCTGTGTGCGACACACGTGCTGGTGCGTTCCACGGCGTGACGGCGCCGTTCTCCACAAGACTGACCACGATCAACACACGCCCGCGTCCGCTCCACGTCCCGCTACGGCCGCGGCTACCACCGCCGCGTCGAGTGCCACCCACCGCGGTTCACCGGCGACCCGGTGAACGAACGCGAAGGGGACCCACGTACCGGCCTTGCTGCGCTGGCGCGCCTCGGCGGCGAGGGCGCACGCCGTGCCGACGACGATGATGCGCTCCTCCCGCTCCTCCCGCTCCTCGCCCCGCGCCGCATCGTTCTGCACGCTGGTGACGACGCGGAGGGGGCGGGGCAGCGTGACGGCAGGTGCGTCCTGCACGGCGCGCTCATCCAGCTCGGCGATGTCCAGCTCGTGCTTGCGCCGCCGGCTCACCTCCACCAGCTGCAACGACGCGGCGGCGAGTAAGGCGGGCGGGCACCGCAACGCCACCGCCTCACGGCCCACCGCCTCATGGCCCACTTAACGCTTAACGCGTAGGTTTTCTCGACAAATATTATTCAGTAACAAAACATGGATTCGAATGTTTTTTTTATATATAACTCGACGCGAATCATCGGTCTGGCTAATGGATAACTTCGGTGGCGCCGTCACGAGGCACCCCCACCCCTTTCTTCCAGAACGACACAGCTGTGTCGTCAAAGCTAATAAACACACGGACAAACACGCACGCGAAACACACGGACGGACACACACAACGAACACAGATGGTTCAGCCCACAGGAGGGTTTTATGACAGCCTTTGAACAACTCGGGAAACTGAGTGGAATTTCCAGATATAAACCGAAGAAAAATCCATTCAAAGCAGATCTCGTCCGGGCTTCGGCTCCAACACAGATCGCCAGGGCTCTGAGCCCATCTCGTCTCCGGGCTAAGGCCCACCAGAGATCTCCAGGGCAAGCCGAGGTCTGCACCACCTGAGAAGAATCGCTACCCTGAGTCGCCGAGTTGCGAGTGAAGCCAACAAAGACGCCAACGTCCACCCTGCCACGAACGAAGCATCGCTCCTCGTCAGAGTGACGACCAGCGAACAACCCGCAGGAAAGGCGGAGATCGCTGAACGAGCGCCAACGTGCGCCACCGTGCGCCACCTTGCGCCACCGTGCGCCACCGGGCGCCATCGTGCGCCACCGTGCGCCACCGTGCGCCACCGAGCGACACCGTGCGCCACCGGGCGCCACCGGGCGCCACCGTGCGCCACCGGGCGCCACCGTGCGCCACCGAGCGACACCGAGCGACACCGAGCGACACGAGCGACCGAGCATCTTCAAGGACAGCATCGTGCCAACTCGTCATCGAGCAGTGGAGAGAGAGAGAGAGAGAGAGCAAAAGCCGAGCGACACGCCGAGCGAGGGAGCAGCACGACTCGATGCGGCCACGCCCCACCCAGAGGAAGCTGGCCGCTGTTCGTATCCTCCCACACCACACAAGCTAACGACACAACTCCCGACTCTAAGAATTAATTAATATTACAAGGGGACAACGCACACACAGCACGCACACGAATAAGACTTTAAAAGAAAACTGTCTTTGCGTTTCAAAAAGGGTTGCCATTTCGAGGTGGTGCGTTCAATATCAACTGATCGTGCAAAGCAGTTGCTGCCGTCGAGTTACATGAATAAGAAAGTTTTAGTCATCCATATTAGGTAATTGCATAGTATCGCAAATGCATAAGAGTTTATTCATTCATTTTAGTCAAATGCATAATATCGTAATTGCATAAGAATTTTAGTTATTCATATTAATCGAAGGCATGATATCGCAAATGCATATGTGTTTGGTTATTCATGAATTATCGACGCATGTTTGACCTGCATGATAGAATGTCACATGCTTGTTAGAATAAAATTGCTTCACACCAACTGTTCGAGTGCTTCTTTCCAAGTCCATGCAAAACTGTCTTATTCATAAGAGCTGTTACCTGCGATGAGATATGAAAATGGAGACCTAAAATATTATAACACACACTAGGATAATCGGTGATAATCGTGTTATCCTGATTGATAACTCTGGATAAACGAAGCTAAGCCTAATTATCACAACTGCACACATTAACATAATCGCAAGCATCCGCATAAATTACTACGATTATCTCCGTGATTATCATAATTTATGCATATAATTACATGCATTATCATAATTTATGCATGTTAATACACACACTATCATAATTAATGCGATTTGCGCATTTTTCGGAAAAATATTAATTTTTATTATTTTCATCAAAATTTCATTATCCCAACACATTCAACACCGTCTCGCCACGGCGTCTCCACCGCGATAAAATGTGCCACGTGGGTTGACGGCAGGCCCGCAGAGTGGTAATAGCGCGGAAATGGCGGCACCTCGACGTAGCAACGGCGCGAAAAGCCACAAAGCCACGTGGAACGTGTCGACCGACCGGGGATGGCCGTCCTCGCTCTGCGTTACTCTGTAGGTGCCGCGGGTCGACTGACTGAGAGTGACCGGCAGACTCACCTGCGAGACGTCGACGGACGCGGTCCGTGCGGGCGACTGCACCGCCAGGATGTTCCGGCGGTCGCGCGTCATCGTGCGGCCGCGTGCGGAGCGGCCCCATCCCCCCGGGGCCCCCGCCGCCACCGCCGCCGCCTTCTGGTTGAGCTTGAGCTGCTCCAGTTGCTCCTCCGCGCTCATCTTGCCCCGGCCGGCAGCGCCCGCGGCGGGACGCTCCTGGCGACGACGACGACGATGGCCACGGTGACGATGGCGGCGACGATGATGACGTGACAAACGATCGCGAACGCCGAGCGGAGCGGTGGGTGGATGGAACGCGTAACTTGCCTGGGCCCCGCTCGACTTGGGCCCGCGACGGAGCGTGACGTAGGAGGCGACGGTGGCGGACTGCATCTGTCCCGGCTGGGACGGCGGGGGGACGAGTCCGTCAAGCGACGTGAAGACTGGGGGAGACGATCAGCGCCGCACGGGAGACACGCGGGAGACACGCGGGGACGCACGCGATGATGAAACAGGAGGACGAGGAGACCCGGGGGACGCACCCAGGTGTGACGACACGCAGACACGAGCATCAGGACCCACAAGCACGAAGGGCGCGGCGGAGACACGCGCACGCACGCACGCAGGGACGAACGCGCCTACGAACGTTCGCACGCAGATATTTTTTTTGGGGTCTTTCGGTAAAGTCACGTTGATGGGCTCAAAGGAAATAACAACAACCAAGCGGTCGTCGTCACCGCTTGCGGTCGCGGTCGAAACGTCGCGAGTTTTTTTTTGTCATTTCCATTGAACATATCGACGCGACTTTACCGAAAGACACAAACGATACCAAATCCTGCAGTCGCGAGAGCTTCAGGTTAAGACTGACACGCGAGAGCCATGCACGGACGCCCGCAGTGGGGCGAGCCGTCACGCTCGGGTGGGGGGGGGACACCGTGCCCACGCTCACCCTGCTGCTGCTGCTGCTGCCGCTGCTGCTGCTGCTCGGGCAGCAGCTCGGGCTGTGAGCGTCGCTGGGTGATCTGCAGGTGCAGCCCCTGCAGGGACCACTCAATGCGCGCCTGCGCCGACACGCACGCACACACACACACATGCACACGCACACACACACACACGCACACACACACACGCACACGCACCCACGCACACACACACACATGCACACGCACACACACGCACACGCACACACACGCACATGCACACACCCACGCACACGCACCCACGCACACACACACACGCACCCACGCACACACGCACGCACACACGCACACACGCACACACACGCACGCACACACCCACGCACATACGCACACACACACACGCACGCACACACACACGCACACACACCCACGCACACACACGCACCCACGCACATATGCACCCACGCACATACACACACACGCACGCACACACACACACGCACGCACACCCACGCACATGTACACACACACACGTACACACACCCACGCACGCACACACACCCACGCACGCACCCACACGCACGCACACACACCCACCCACACACACGCACACACCCACACACCCACATGCACGCACACACGCACAAAGATAAAGATGCCTTCCATCCACCCGGGTAGCCTTTGCAAGCTGTCGGGGCAAGTGCCGTCACGGCGAGTGGCGTCGCCAGGTCTCCCCACTGCCGATGATTACACACCGCACAGAGAACTCATTTGAGGCTGAGTCAACCTCGGTGAGGCCCAGGACCGGTTCAGATAATTGCCATCATCGATGCGGGCTTTGAGCGGGAATTGAACTCGGGTGGATGGGTTTGCAGCGCAAGAGCGGCCCTAATCGCTGCACCACCGCTCCCCAAAATAAAATAAAACAGCCTCAACAGACTGATGGGACAAGTGCTGTTAGCGAGTAGCAGCAGCGGTGCCTATGAATGAGACAAAGATCCCCCGTGTAGCCTTGACAAGACTGTTGGGGCAAGTGCTGTTAGCGAGTAGCAGCAGCAGCAGCTATGAAGGCCGGCACGAGTGGGTGGGGTGGGTGTGTGGTTGGTCAGCATCACACGCGCTACAAAGACAAAAATCCCCCGTGTAGCCTCAACAGACTGATGGGACAAGTGCTGTTAGCGAGTAGCAGCAGCAGCAGCTATGAAGGCCGGCACGAGTGGGTGGGGTGGGTGTGTGGTTGGTCAGCATCACGCGCGCTACAAAGACAAACATCCCCCGTGTAGCCTCAACAGACTGATGGGGCAAGTGCTGTTAGCGAGCACCTATGAAGGCCGGAACGGTACACGAGGGGGTGGGTGGCCAACACCACTCCCGGCCGCCTTTGTCTCCCCAGTGGCGATGTTTACACACCGCACCAGGTACTCATTTGAGGCCGAGTCGACTTAGGGGAGGCCCAGGACCCAGATAATCGTCACCGGCGTTGGCCGTGAGCGGGAATCGAACTCGTGTAGCCGGATTCGTAGTGCAGCGTAGCGCGAAACTCACCACGACACGGTGACCTCACCTCCTCACCATGGTGACCTCACCTCACCATGGTGACCTCACCTTCTCACCACGGTGAGCTCACCTTCTCGTAGCGCAGCTGCCTCAGCCTGGTCTCCTGCTCGTGAGGCGTCTTGTTGTGGTCGCATGACCGCGTCAGCTGCTTCATCTGCCGCAGCCGCAGCACACAGAGACACACAGACACACACACAGACACACACACAGACACACAGAGACACACACAGAGACACACACACAGAGACACACACACACAGACACACACACACACACACAGAGACACACACAGAGACACACACACATAGACACACACACAGACACACCATTGTACAATGCACAACACAGACAATCGGTGAGAATCACACACTCACACACGGTGACACTCACACACGGTGAGCGTGGGGGTGAGCATGGGGGTGAGCGTGGGGGTGAACGTGGGGGTGAGGAGTGGGGGTGAGCGGCGTGTGTCTCACCGTGCGGCCCTGCAAGCTGGGCGGGGAGGACCTGTACACCATGGACGGCATGGCCCTCCTGTCCAGCGTCTGCATGCCCTGCGAGACCGTGCAGACAGACAGCCAGTTAGACAGCCCGATAGACAGACAGACAGCCCGACAGACAGTTAGACAGCCCGATAGACAGACAGACAGCCTCACAAACAGACAGACAGACAGCCCGATAGACAGACAGCCCGACAGACAGTTAGACAGCCCGATAGACAGACAGACAGCCCGACAGACAAACAGACAGACAGCCCGACAGACAGACACACAGCCCGACAGACAGCCAGACAGACAGCCCGACAGACAGACAGACAGCCTGACAGACAGACAGCCTGACAGCCCGACAGACAGACAGACGGCGCCCTACGTGTGTGTGTGTGGGGGGGGGGGGCCGTACCCACGCTCCGTGGCTGAACTCGGCGCGGCGCGACCCTGCGGCACTCTGCTCCGCCTGGGCCACGCTGCTGCTCCTGCTGCTGCTGCAGAGCGCCGGCGGGTTGCTCACCGCCAACCGGTGGGGCGCGGACAAAGCGCCGGCCGAGCCCCCCACCCCCCCGCCGGCTCCGTACGGCCCGGCGGCGGCGGAGGAGGAGGAGGCGGCGGCATGGCGGCGAGGCAGCGAGGTGAAGCCGTCCGGGTAGGGGCCCCCCCCCCCCGCCGGCGCCAGCGAGCGGCGGTAGCTGGGCAGGGACCTGGGCAGCGTCTGAATGGACGCCATGCTGCGGGGGGGATGGAGGATGGAGGGGGTCAGGGCTCCTCGCTGGAGGTCTCAAGGCGACAGGCCGCACCGCCCAGTGCCGCGGGGCTCACGGCCACGCGGGGCCAACCCTCCCCCCCCCCGTCCTCCTCCCCTCCACCTCCCGTCTTCACCCCCCTCCTCCTCCACTCCCTGTCACCAATCCTCCGGCTCTCCCCCCCCCTCACCTCTCTCACCAATACTTGAGCTGCTCCCCCCCCACCCCTCCTCTACCCCCCCCACTGCACCCGGCGTCTCCCTCACCTCCAGCGCTCTCCCTCCTGCTGCTGCTGCTGCTGCGAGCGCATCATCCACTTCTCCAGCTGCGCCAGGGAGCCGCGCTGCTGCTCCCTCTCCAGCACCGACGCCGCCCCGTAGCCAAACCTGTCCCGGTTGAGCGCCGACAGGCCGCTGCTGCTGCCGGCAAGCCCCGTCCCGCCCGTGCTGTGCCGCTGCAGCTGCAGCCGCGTCTGCTGCTGCTGCTGCGGCTGCTGCGTCTGCGTCTGCTGCTGCGTCTGCTGCTGCGGCTGCTGCTGCGGCTGCTGCTGCTGCGGCTGCTGCAGCTGCTGCTGCTGCTGCGGCTGCTGCTGCTGCTGCGGCTGCTGTTGCTGCTGCTGCTGCAGCTGCTGCTGCTGCGGCTGCTGTTGCTGCTGCTGCTGCAGCTGCTGCTGCTGCGGCTGCTGCTGCTGCTGCGGCTGCTGCTGCTGCTGTTGCTGCTGCTGCGGCTGCTGCGGGTTCGGGTGACGTAGAACCAAGCCGGACGTCGCCGCCGCTCCCGGCTGTAAGATGGCGGCGCCGGCGGTCGGGCGATCGGCGGCCTCCGCCGATGGGTCGTCGGCGTCCGTGCCGGCCCGCGGGCGAGCCAGCCCCTCCCCCTCCTGCTCCTCCTCCTCCTCCTCCTGCTCCTCCTCCGTCGCTCGCCGGCCGCTGACGTTGGGAGGGAGGGAGGAGATCGCGTGAGAGAGCGCGTGAGTGAGTGAGCGCGTGAGCGAGTGAGTGGGTGAGTGGGTGAGTGAGTGGGTGAGCGCGTGAGTGAGTGAGCGGGTGAGTGAGTGAGTGGGTGAGTGGGTGAGTGAGTGGGTGAGTGAGTGGGTGAGTGAGTGAGTGGGTGAGTGCGTGAGTGAGTGAGTGGGTGAGTGAGTGGGTGAGTGAGTGGGTGAGTGAGTGGGTGAGTGAGTGGGTGAGTGAGTGGGTGAGTGAGTGAGTGGGTGAGTGCGTGAGTGCGTGAGTGCGTGAGTGCGTGAGTGAGTGGGTGAGTGAGTGAGTGAGCATCGAAAACACGTTTTTTTGGGGGTGAGATCGCGTAAATATATAAACGTGTCGTTAAAACCCGCCACCACCTAACTAGTGAGGGTTGTCGCGTAGACAGAACGTGGCCAATTCGTCACCAGTGCAGCACTAGTGTGTAGTGTATAGTGTAGTGTATAGTAGTCTAGTGTATAGTAGTGTAGTGTATAGTAGTGTATAGTGTAGTGTATAGTAGTGTATAGTGTAGTGTATAGTGTAGTGTATAGTAGTGTATAGTGTAGTGTATAGTAGTGTATAGTGTAGTGTATAGTGTAGTGTATAGTGTATAGTAGTGTATAGTGTAGTGTATAGTATATAGTAGTGTATAGTGTATAGTAGTGTATAGTAGTGTATAGTAGTGTAGTGTATAGTCGTGTATAGTGTAGTGTATTAGTACAGCACCACCGCTGGTGTGTTGGAGAGCCAAGCCACGACATCCACACTCTGAGCGCCGCGACGTTTCGCCAGTAATCACAACCAGCTTCATCAGGCGACAGCCGCATTTGTGGCAAAGTCCTCCACCTGCTGCGTCCCTCACACAGAGGCGTCGCTTGGTGACCGCGCCTTGCGCAACGTGGGGGGACGGGGGGTTACTGAGTCAACGTAAAAGCCTTCGCGTGAAACTGATGCCAAAGTGGCGTTGACACCCACACCAGCCAATGGCCGAGGTTTGCCACCTACATCGACGGTTCAGGGTACACGGCTCGCGAGAAATGTCCACGTGACGACAAGCCCCTTCGTGTCGTTTGTGGCCACGCCGCTGCTTAGCTCGGTGGGGCCTTTGCCCGGGACGAACAAATCAACATCTTGTCTCGGATGGGCGGGAGGTGCGAGACCCCGATGGGGGGCGGTGCACACCCGACGGGCGGCTCGCGGGAGAGGAGACGGAAGAAGGCGGCACAGGCGGAGAACTCGCAGACGCCACAAAGACAAAGATCACCTGACCCCCCCCGCCCCCCCCCCCCCGTGCAATCTCTAACAGGCTGTTGGGGCAAGCGCTGTTAGCGAGCACCTATAAAGGCCTGACACACGTGTAGAGGTGATACGCGCTGGGATTAAGGATCGTATGCACAGTGCGTGATGATTGGCTGTGTAGGTGGTGACGCGCGCTGACGGTGGAGGATCAGGGGTCAGCGCGGGGTCGTGGGTTACGGGGTACCGATTGGCTGTGGGCGGTGACGCGCTGAGAGGGAGTGATCAGGTGGCAGCGCAGTGTGATTGGTGGAGTAATGTTAACACGCGCTGGGGAAAGCGGATCGTAGAGAGAGTGCGTCGTGATTGGGTCATTAAGGAACGACGCTCACGTCGACGCCGCATCAGCTCCGTCCCTCGTGAGCAGGGGCTATAAAAGGGGATGCACACAGGCGTAAGGGCAGTGTGTAACCAGCGAAGAAGGAAGACGGGGATGAAGACCTAGAGCCCTGCGGTACCTAGCCCCGCTGTCCTAAGGGGACCGGGACTCTGTGTAACCCAGAGGCGAGTGTAGTGGGTGTAGCCATAGGTCTACACGAGCCGAATGTACTATGTGTAGCCAGGGCATAGGGCTTACACGAGTCGAGTGTATTGTGTAGCCAGAGGCATAGGGCTTACACGAGTCGAGTGTATTGTGTAGCCAGAGGCATAGGGCTTACACGAGTCGAGTATATTGTGTGTAGCCAGAGGCATAGGGTCTACACGAGTCAAGTGTATCGGGTGTAGCCAGAGGCCTAGAGCTTACACGAGATTAGTGGAGTGTGTCGGAGGAAGAAGAGAGACCACACGTTGTATTGTGATACCTAAAGGATTTAATAAAAGTGTGTTACCCGTCAAGAAGTTCCTGCTGTCAATTCCCATACTTCAACTGGCGTCAGAAGTGAAACGGTCCTCCAAGCATGGATACAAGGAGGAACCGTCGGACCCACGGGATTGACCACGAGGACAACCTCGACGACGCGGGCCAGCGGGCATCAGGGGGTGAGGAAGAGGAGCTGCCCACGGGGCAGGATCCACCGACGGCGCCGGTCGAGCGACGGGGGACTGACACCGTGCTTCGCGAGGCACACTCCCGTCTGGCGGAGCTGCTGCTCGCCGCCGCGTCCATCTTGGCGGAGATCAGCTCGTCGGGAGGAGCGGGGACGGCGGCCGACGTGCTACAGGGTCGCCCTGCAGATTCCCGCCAAAACGATTTGGCGATTCCCGCCATTTCATCCGCTCCAACTTTTGGCGGGAACGGCCATCACCACGTGGCAGCGGTTCTCCATGCGCGGCCGCTGACGTCACCAACGCGCGCGGCGGACCGCCATCACACACCCGCCACTGGGGCCGCCATCTTACGCACCGACGGGGGGGCAGAGAGGAAGCACGAGGAGGAGGACGACTTTATCTTTCAGCAGCGCCTTCCCACGTTGTCAGCATTCAAGGCGGAAGGCGGGGATTGGAGCCAATTTCAGCGCAGATTTTTGGCGCATCAAGAGATGTCCGCCTGGTCCGACGCTACGGCACTGCGGGCACTGCCTGCCATGCTGGACGACAACGCGCTCGCGGCCTTCACGTCCGCACGCAGGTCGGACCGCTCCACGCTCAAGGATGCGCTGGCTCTCATGGCCAAAGTCTACGGTCCTCCCTCGGCGTGCCGCCATCATTTCTACGCAAGACGGAAGGCGGACACGGAGACCGTGCTCGCCTACCGCACGGCGTTGCTCGCTCTCGCTGACGCCGCGTTCCCTCGTATGGACGAGGAGGGCCAAGATGCGATGGTTTTGGAGCAGCTGCTCAAGTTGGCGCAGGACCTGGGGGTCCCCATCAACACGGCCGACGACACCGATATTTCTTCATTACGGGTCGCCACGAGCATGCAAGCGCACGAGGTCCTTCAACGAAAGCAGGGGGTCGTCTGCAACGCTGCCGTGGCCTCAACTCCGGGTCCGGTTGACACCGTGCCCCAAGTCGTCAGCCCACGAGAGGACGCGTTCATCGCGGGACGAGCGGGGGACTGGAGGTCGGGGGGTCGTTCGCCTCTGCGAGCGGCCCGCAAGCTGGAGCAACCGAGATCTCCGACTACTGTCATCACCTGCTATAACTGCGGCCTTCGTGGCCACGTGGCCTCCGGTTGCCGCGCCCCACGTCAGCGCGCCATGGGACCTCGGCTGGACGACGACCAAGGCCCCAAGTCATCACTGCAAACCCCGGCAAGTCGCGGCACCTCACATGCTTGGCCCGCATACTCGACACGTATGGGTCGTCGCGTTGCGACGAGGGAGAGCCGAGTAGAGTTCGGGGATTCGGTTCGGAGAGGGGGGTTCGGCCGGGACCGGGGAGACATTAAATGGTCGGAATTGGGGCACAGAATAGTGGCTGCCTCAGCGGGTTCATCCGTCGTTACCGGATCGATTGATGGGGTCGAGGTCAGGGTGTTAGTGGACACGGGGGCATCGGCGACTATTATTTCGGATCTCATTTATAATATTCTCCCGGTACAATGTCGTCCGCTTCTTCCGGTGGATGTGCCATTTTACGCCGCTAACGGGGGATCGTTGGGCATTATCGGTCAGATTAGGGCGTCCATTTGCATTGGTGATATCAAATTGTCGGGACCCGTTTTCGTTTCATCTTCCCTGGCGGTTCCTTGCCTATTGGGCACTGATTTTTTGGGCGAAAATGCCCATCAAAATTCTCATTGATCAGCGTTGCATTGAACTACCATCGGGTCGCCGTATTTCATTTTTGACGAGCCCTAATGTAATTCGGACGGCGTGCGCTACCATTCAGGCGTTAGCAACACAGACCGTGCACGTGCCCCCGGGTTCACAAATGTTGATTCCCCTCCGGTTACGGAAGCCATGGGGGAAGGAGGCCTCGGAACAGGCCATGCTTTTGGGTCCTTCTAATAGGGCTGTTGGAGGTCTCGATTTATCGGTGGCCGACGCGTATCCGCTCCCCAGGATGGACGAGTCTCTCGACGCATTGTCCGGTGCGCGATACTTTTCGACTCTTGATTTATTGTCCGGATTTTGGCAGTTGCCACTCGACGAGGAGTCTAAGCCTAAGACTGCATTCCGGACTCCAGGGGGCCTGTTTCAGTTTAACCGGTTACCCATGGGACTTCACTCCTCTCCTGCGACGTTTCAGCGTCTTATGGAATTGGTTTTGTCGGGCTTGCAGTGGGAGACGTGCCTCATTTACCTTGACGATGTCATTGTTTTCGGTAAAACGTTCGAAGAACACCTCCAGCGATTGAGAGGGGTGTTCTTGCGAATGCGATCGGCTAAATTAAAGTTTAAACCGGCCAAATGCCATCTTTTTCGTAAATCCGTGAGGTACTTGGGTCACATTGTCGACTCTTCGGGGATTTCTACCGATCCTGCGAAGACGGACTGTGTCAGTTCGTGGCCGACGCCCACGTCAGTGTCAGACGTGCGCAGTTTCATCGGTTTTGCTTCGTATTATCGCCGATTCGTTGAGCACTTCGCCACCATTGCAAAGCCCTTGCACGCTTTAACGGCAAAAGGAGTGAAGTTCCGGTGGGGACCGGAGGAGGAGGCTGCATTCTGCTCCCTCCGGGACGCCTTGGTAAGGGCCCCACCCTTGTGCTATCCGGACTTTGAGAGTCCCTTCTTGCTAGACACGGATGCTAGCAACACGGGCATTGGGGGAGTGCTGTCCCAAGTCGTTGGAGGGGTCGAACGGGTGGTCGCCTATGGTAGCAGGGTGTTGTCGCCGGCAGAGCAGCGCTACTGCGTCACCCGTCGTGAACTACTTGCCATTGTTTTTTTTGTACAACAATTCAGGCCATATCTCTATGGTCGTCATTTCACGGTCCGGACGGACCATGCGGCGCTCCAGTATTCATTACGGGTTGCCCAGCCCTCGGGCCAATTGTCGCGGTGGTTGGAAGTCCTCCAGGACTATCAGTTCACGACTACGTACCGTAAAGGGTTGCGACACACGAATGCCGATGCCCTGTCGCGGTTGTTGCCTTGTCACAAATGTGCGTGCTTATCGGGATCGGCGCGCTGTAAACCTCCGGTTACGGAAGGTAGGGAGGCGTTGGTTGCGACCGCGAGCACACCAATTGGGGATGGTCCCGCTACCCCAGGGGGTCAGGACTCGCTGCTCTCACTGTCGTTGATTGAGTGGGGCCGTCTCCAAATGGCGGACAGCTCCCTGCTGGCATTGCGCCGAAAGACGGAGGGTTCCGAAGGTAGCCACGACCGAACTGGCTCCTACGAGCTTAAGCAGGGCCTGTTGATGAGATGGGACAGTTTGTCCCGGCGGCATGCGATTGTGGTGCCTTCTGCTGTGAGGGGGAAGGTTGTCTTGGCCGCACACGAACGCCTCTTGCATTTGGGAGTTAACAAAACGCTTGCCCTGCTTCAGCGTGACTATTATTGGCCGGGAATGGGGGGTGACGTGGTGAATATTCTGAAGGGTTGTGTTGAGTGCGCCAGACGGAAACCACCGCCCGTGGCAGCTAATCCACCGCTGCAATCTATTCAGGTCTCGCGCACTAACGAGCTCGTTGCACTCGATATTCTGGGGCCCTTTCCGGTCACGCCTAGGGGTAATAAGTACCTGTTGGTGGGGGTCGAATATTTTACCCGGTGGCCTATGGCGTGGCCACTCGCCAACCAGTCGGCGGCGGCTGTGACGGACGCCTTTGTCCAGGGCTACGTCCTGGACAAGGGGGCTCCCGAACGCTTGCTGACTGACCAAGGGAAACATTTTTCGAGTAAATTACTGCAGGAGGTGTGCGACCTGTTGGGTACCAAAAAGGTGCGTACCTCCCCGTACCACCCGCAGACGGACGGGATGGTGGAGAGGCTTAACAGGACATTGACCTCTATGCTGTGCCAGCAGGTGTGTGAGTCGCATGTTGATTGGGACCTGCAGGTCCCTGGGGTCCTTGCCGCGTATAGAATGGCCCCCCATGCAGCTACGGGGTTTTCCCCGTTTTTTCTAATGTACGGTCGGGAAGCCGACCCGCCCATGGAAACGCAGCTGGGTCTGCCCGCACCACGAACTAATTCTAAATTGGCAGAGCATATTAAATTTAATATTCATAAACTGACAGAGGCAAGGGAGGCCGCACGGCTTAATTCGCGGGCTCGCCAAATTGCGAACGAGCGGTTGCGGGCACGGAAGGTGTCCGTGCACAATTGGGAACCAGGTGACAAGGCCTGGCTGCATTGCCCTCAGGCACCTTTGGCCACGTCGCCTAAATTGTTGAAGCCGTGGCGGGGACCCGTGGAGGTCGTGCGGGTGGCACGCCCCCAGTGCGTTCAGATAAAATGGGGGAAACGCCGTTGGTACGTCCACCCCTCCCGACTGAAACCGTTCTCGCCTCCGTATGGCCTCCCCTTGTGTCGTGAGGGCCGAGCATGTGACGTGACCGACGACCCTGAGGGGGAATTGTCCTTGCCTGCTCCTCACATGTCTCCGCCTGATCCGCTCCCAGGTGTCTCGGAACTGACTGCTGCCGACCACCGGCGGCCGGATCTTCACGGCGGGGCCGGTCCTTCCAGGCCCGACCCGTGCCGTCTAGAGCTGCCGGAGACACCGGACGGTCGCCAACGTCCCGTTCCATACGACGGACCGGCCAGACGGACTCGCGCTAGGTCGCGCTACTTTGTGTAACCTACCACGTGCGGAGTCGAGGCAGCCGGAGCGCCTCGGCACTGCGTGGGTCACAGTGACACTTGGCGCGTTCGTTTTACGGTGTTCGCTTTTATTGTGTTGTTCGTCGGGCTGTATATTGCTTCATATTTAAGGTTGTGTTATGTTGTTGTTGTTGTGTTACGGGGCACACTGGGATGTGGAGTTCTTTATTACTGCGTTGCGTTATGTTGTGTTGTAGGTTAACAGCCGGGCCGGCTGCAAGCTATGTGGGAGGGGGTGATGTAGAGGTGATACGCGCTGGGATTAAGGATCGTATGCACAGTGCGTGATGATTGGCTGTGTAGGTGGTGACGCGCGCTGACGGTGGAGGATCAGGGGTCAGCGCGGGGTCGTGGGTTACGGGGTACCGATTGGCTGTGGGCGGTGACGCGCTGAGAGGGAGTGATCAGGTGGCAGCGCAGTGTGATTGGTGGAGTAATGTTAACACGCGCTGGGGAAAGCGGATCGTAGAGAGAGTGCGTCGTGATTGGGTCATTAAGGAACGACGCTCACGTCGACGCCGCATCAGCTCCGTCCCTCGTGAGCAGGGGCTATAAAAGGGGATGCACACAGGCGTAAGGGCAGTGTGTAACCAGCGAAGAAGGAAGACGGGGATGAAGACCTAGAGCCCTGCGGTACCTAGCCCCGCTGTCCTAAGGGGACCGGGACTCTGTGTAACCCAGAGGCGAGTGTAGTGGGTGTAGCCATAGGTCTACACGAGCCGAATGTACTATGTGTAGCCAGGGCATAGGGCTTACACGAGTCGAGTGTATTGTGTAGCCAGAGGCATAGGGCTTACACGAGTCGAGTGTATTGTGTAGCCAGAGGCATAGGGCTTACACGAGTCGAGTATATTGTGTGTAGCCAGAGGCATAGGGTCTACACGAGTCAAGTGTATCGGGTGTAGCCAGAGGCCTAGAGCTTACACGAGATTAGTGGAGTGTGTCGGAGGAAGAAGAGAGACCACACGTTGTATTGTGATACCTAAAGGATTTAATAAAAGTGTGTTACCCGTCAAGAAGTTCCTGCCGTCAATTCCCATACTTCACACGCACAGACACACGCGCAGACACATGTACGCGTACAGACACACGCACACACATACATGCAGACACGCACACGTACAGACGCACGCGTACAGATGCACGCACACACATACATGCAGACACACACACGCACAGACACACGCACACACACACATACATGCAGACACACACGCACGAGGGGGAGGGGGCTGGAGGGGAGGAGGCGTCTCACCGCTGCGGGATCTCCATCTGCAGCTGCGACGCCTGCACCATCGCCTCCATCCACACGCGCATCCCCTCCGGCGAGTCGGCGCCAAAGCAGTAGGTGCGCATGCCGGCATGCCGCGCCTGCCACACGAGTCAAGCGGCGGTGCACCCCCCCCCCCCCCAGGAAAGGTCATTTATGAAAGTGCGCGGAGGGAGGGAGGGGGGGCAAAACGACGTCGCCACGGTGGGCAAACGACGCAGCGTGGCCTTGCGAGCAAAGCGCAGCGACGATCGTTAGAACGGTCAGGACGTGTGGCGGCGGGGGGAGGATCTATCCAGTATTTCTCAACGTCCACTTTGAGCGAAGCAGACGGCGCGTGGCGATTACTGCGGTTAATACCGCACACACGCTAGACACGCCCCCCCACTAGACACGCCCCCCACTAGACACGCCCCCCACTAGACACGCCCCCCACTAGACACGCCCCCCACTAGACACGCCCCCCACTAGACATGCCCCCCGCTCTCCCAGCGTACCTTGAAGGCGAACTTGCGGTTGATTTTATCGTCGGCTTCCACGGGATTCACCTGGAAGCTGGGCAGGGAGATGCTGCCCAAGACACCCTCCTCCTTGTCGTCTGCGCTCCACCACGGCGGGGGGCCACGGGGCGGGTGGGGGGAGGGCGGAGTCAGCGTGGGTGGGAGGGCGCGGGGCGGAACGTCGGACGTCGAGGCGAGCGGGCCCACCCACCCGTGACGACTCGGGGTGACGAGGTGATAAGGGATCGGGTTGGAGAGGTCAGGGGTCAGAGTGCACCGCTCACCTTTGTAGTAGAACAGGCAGAAGTCGGACAGCACGAACCAACGCTTCTTCCACAGCCTCATCCCCGCGCTGTCCTGTGGTGCCGACAGCCACACAGGCGCTGCCTTAGGTCGAGACTCCTCTACGCGAGTCTGTGGGTCTCTGTGTGGTGAGTCTGTGGGTCTCTGTGTGGTGAGTCTGTGGGTCTCTGTGTGATGAGTCTGTGGGTCTCTGTGTGGTGAGTCTGTGGGTCTCTGTGGGGTGAGTCTGTGGGTCTCTGTGTGAGTCTGTGGGTCTCTGTGTGCGAGTCTGTGGGTCTCTGTGTGCGAGTCTGTGGGTCTCTGTGCGAGTCTGTGGGTCTCTGTGTGAGTCTGTGAGTCTCTGTGTGGTGAGTCTGTGGGTCTCTGTGTGGTGAGTCTGTGGGTCTCTGTGTGGTGAGTCTGTGGGTCTCTGTGTGGTGAGTCTGTGGGTCTCTGTGTGCGAGTCTGTGGGTCTCTGTGTGCGAGTCTGTGGATCTTTGTGTGAGTCTGTGGGTCTCTGTGTGGTGAGTCTGTGAGTCTCTGTGTGATGAGTCTGTGGGTCTCTGTGTGCGAGTCTGTGGGTCTCTGTGTGAGTCTGTGGGTCTCTGTGTGGTGAGTCTGTGGGTCTCTGTGTGGTGAGTCTATGGGTATCTGTGTGGTGAGTCTGTGGGTCTCTGTGTGGTGAGTCTGTGAGTCTCTGTGTGGTGAGTCTGTGGGTCTCTGTGTGGTGAGTCTGTGGGTCTCTGTGTGGTGAGTCTGTGGGTCTCTGTGTGGTGAGTCTGTGGGTCTCTGTGTGGTGAGTCTGTGGGTCTCTGTGTGCGAGTCTGTGGGTCTCTGTGTGGTGAGTCTGTGGGTCTCTTGGTGGTGAGTCTGTGGGTCTCTGTGTGATGAGTCTGTGGGTTTCTGTGTGGTGAGTCTCTGTATGATGAGTCTGTGGGTCTCTGTGTGAGTCAGTGAATCCACCCCACCTGCTTGTGAAGCCAACCCCGGATCATGACGGGCGCGTTGGGGTTCCGCTGGATGGAGTGCGAGCGTTTGCCGAAGTTCTGCAGCTTCCTGGAGCCCTTGGCGTTCTGTGTCACACGCAGGAACGTTCCGTCACCACCACCACCACCACACGATCGCACACGCACGTACACACACCTACACACACACCTACACACACACACGTACACACACACACACCTACACACACACGTACACACGCACACACACGTACCCACACACGTACCCACACACGTACACACACACCTACACACACACACGTACACACATACCTACACACACGCACACATGTACACACACACACACGCACACACACGTACACACACACGCACACACGTACACACGCACACACGTACCCACACACACACGTACACACACACGTACACACGTACACACACACGCGTACACACGTACCCACACACACACGTACACACGTACACACACGTACACACACACGTACACACACACACGTACCCACACACACGTACCCACACACACGTACACACACACACACGTACCCACACACGTACCCACACACACGTACCCACACACACACACGTGCACACACACACACATGTACCCACACACGTACCCACACACACGTACCCACACACACGTACCCACACACACGTACACACACACACACGTACCCACACACACGTACCCACACACACGTACCCACACACACGTAACCACACACATGTACCCACACACGTACCCACACACACACGTACCCACACACACATGTACCCACGCACGTACCCACACACACACATACCCACACACACGTACCCACACACACGTACCCACACACACACGTACCCACACACGTACCCACACACACACATACCCACACACACGTACACACACACACGTACCCACACACACATGTACCCACACACGTACCCACACACACACATACCCACACACACATGTACCCACACACGTACCCACACACACGTACACACACACACACGTACACACACACACACGTACACACACACACATGTACCCACACACGTACCCACACACACGTACCCACACACACACACGTGCACACACACACACATGTACCCACACACGTACCCACACACACGTACCCACACACACACCTGAGGCACGGGGCTGGGGGGGGCGCCCCCCCCGTCGTGCTCGCCCCCTGCCGGGTGGCCGGACATCGCGGTGGTGGCGGTGGCGGTGATGGCGGTGGTGGTGGTGGAGCTCCTGCTGGACACGCTGAGTGGGCGCGCAGGCGCCGCGTCACAAACCACCAGCAGCGCCGCCTCCTCCTCCTCCCCTCCTTCTCCTCCGCCGCCTCCGCCCAGCTGATGCTGCTGCTGCTGATGATAGATCTGTTGTTGCTGTTGCGGTGGCGGCTGCTGCTGCTGTTGTTGTTGTTGCGGTAGTTGTGACGATTCGGATATCCTGGGGGAGAAGTAACGTGGCACCGACGTCAGCAGAGACCACACCAAGTTGATGCTGCGTGACAAGGCAGCGGATGAGTGGGCAGCCAACGAGCAGTGTCGGCCGAGTGAGTGGATAGGTGAGTGAGCAGGTCGGTGGACGAGTGGATGAGTGGGTGTATGGGTGGGTGGGTGAGTGGGTGTATGGGTGTATGAGTGGGTGGGTGGGTGAGTGGGTAAGTGGGTGAATGGGTGGATGGGTGTGTGGATGAGTGAGTGGGTGAGTTGGTGGATGATTGAGTGGGTGGGTGAGTGGGTGAGTTGGTGGATGATTGAGTGGGTGGGTGAGTGGATGAGTGGGTGGATGAGTGAGTGAATGAGTGGGTGGATGAGTGAGGGAACGAGTGGGTGGATGAGTGAGTGAACGAGTGGGTGGATGAGTAAGTGGATGAGTGAGTGAACGAGTGGGTGGATGAGTGAGTGAACGAGTGGGTGGATGAGTGAGTGAACGAGTGGGTGGATGAGTGAGTGAACGAGTGGGTGTATGAGTGAGTGAACGAGTGGGTGGATGAGTGAGTGAACGAGTGGGTGGATGAGTGAGTGAACGAGTGGGTGGATGAGTGAGTGAACGAGTGGGTGGATGAGTGAGTGAACGAGTGGGTGGATGAGTGAGTGAACGAGTGGTGGATGAGTGAGTGAACGAGTGGGTGGATGAGTGAGTGAACGAGTGGGTGGATGAGTGAGTGAACGAGTGGGTGGATGAGTGAGTGAACGAGTGGGTAGATGAGTGAGTGAACGAGTGGGTGGATGAGTGAGTGGACGAGTGGGTGGATGAGTGAGTGGACGAGTGAGTGAACGAGTGGGTGGATGAGTGAGTGAACGAGTGGATGGGTGAGTGAACGAGTGGGTGGATGAGTGAGTGAACGAGTGGATGGGTGAGTGAACGAGTGGGTGAATGAGTGAGTGAACGAGTGGGTGGATGAGTGAGTGAACGAGTGGGTGGATGAGTGAGTGAACGAGTGGGTGGATGAGTGAGTGAACGAGTGGGTGGATGAGTGAGTGAACGAGTGGGTGGATGAGTGAGTGAATGAGTGGGTGGATGAGTGAACGAGTAGGTGGATGAGTGAGTGAACGAGTGGGTGACAGTGGCGGCTGGTGATATTTATTTTTGGGGGGGCGCATTTTTTAAATTTTATTGAGGGGGGCAAATAAATATAAAGCAGTACCAAAAGCCATTTTGACTACTTGAATATAAATTTTGATGATCTTTATTTACATTTCAGACCAAAAGAAGTACCAAAAAGCATGTTTCCTACTTGAACATAAATGTTTCTCTTTTATATACATTTCAGACCAAAGTACCAAAAAGCATGTTTCCTACTTGAACATAAATGTTTCTCTTTTATATACATTTCAGACCAAAGTACCAAAAAGCATGTTTCCTACTTGAACATAAAAACGTTAGTTTCATGCTATTATCAATATGGCTGCGGCTACTTTCATGACGTTTGCATTTGTCAGAGAGATGTTTGAGGTCTCTTACCCCCGTCGTTGTCCACAAAACTTCAGTGCCGACACTTTGAAATAAAAGACAGGGAAAACAAAAAAGAGAATTGCTAACATCACATCCAGCCAGCCACCTCCGTTTCTCATAACAAGCGCGGGTGAAGCTTCGTGTGTAGCTTCGTCCTCTGTCACTGGCCTGCTGCTGGATTTGTAAATCGGGTTGGTCCGGTCCGAGATCCTTTATCTTTTTTATTTCTTCCAGCGAAAGCCTTGTGAAAGGGTTTTTTTGTAAATAAATTACAGAATTTGGATGAACTGCTGCCATTGTTTACACAAAAAATTTGATCAGCCTAGCAAGTGTCAAAGTGGTGTCGCCTTCGCACTCGCAGTAGTGGCCTACAGCGTAAATTTGAATGACAGGTGACGAGAACCAATCAGATTGGATAAAATAACATGTATCCAATTCTGATTGGCCAGGGACGCAACGACTTGCGCCCCGAGGAGAATCTTTAAGAAACCAATTAGAGACCAGCTTCAGGTCACATGCTGTCCGAAAATGTAAAGTCTCACATAGACATACATTTGTCCGGCGCCCCGCATAAAACACATTGAAAAACATAGAAAATAGTTGACCGATTAAAGCCAGTTTTTATTAAATGCTGATGCTTTTCTTACTACCAGCCGGCACATCGTATGAAAAAAATATTTTATTTATGTATTTTTATATTAATTTTGTATATGTATATTTCTGGAATATTGATGGGGGCGGCGCCCCTGCGCCCTCTATTGACGAGCCGCCACTGGTGGGTGAATAAGTGAGTGAATGACCGGTGTAAATTCCACGCTCCCATGGCAGACGCCTTCCTCAGCAAGGGCAAGGGACTGCATGTCCCTGCTCTCCCCCGGCCCCCGCCCTTGACGGACCGCTCCGCTCTTCTTCCTTCTCAAGGTGTCAACTTGCGTGGCCCGCCGCAGTATTTCACTGCCTCCCAGAGGTGGCAATTTGAAATATTCGCTTCGCTTGTTTTCACGGCATTTGTGAGATGGTGGGTGGGGGGGGGGGTCCGTGCTGCCTCGGCTTTACACAGCTCTGTGTGTATATATAATATACATACAGAGCTGTGTATATATATAATATATATACACAGCTCTGTGTTTATATATAATATATACATCGCTAACCTACAGCCCCCTTGGTCCATCCACTGCTGGATGACGGTGGGTGCGCGGGTAGGGGGCGGGTGGGGGGGGTGGAGGGGGCGGGTAGGTGGGCGGGTAGGGGGCGGGTGGGGGCGGGTAGGGGGCGGGTAGGTGGGCGGGTGGGGGGCGGGTAGTTGGGCGGGTGGGGGGCGGGTGGGGGGGGCGGGGGGAGGGATGAGTGGGGTAGGCGCCACGTCACCGGTCCGGTCCTGCGTCGGCTCAGCCTCAAAAGAGTTCCTCGACATGGCCGCTGGGGAGACAAAGGTGGCCGGGCGTGGTGCCGGCCACCCTGTCCCACGTGCGTCGTGCCGGCCTCTGTAGGCGCCGCTTCTCGCTGACGGCACTTGCCCCGACAGCCTGCTGAGGCTATAACACGGGGGCTGGAGGGGGGCTGATTTTCGTCTCTGTCGCGTTGTGTGGGAATGGCAAAAGGGCCGGGGGAATGGATGTCATGGAACTACTTCTGAAAGTCACTTGCGCGTGGCCTTGCACGCGCCGCGGCTGGGATTTGGCCAAGTATCTCGCGCGAGGCTCTCGGTCGTCCAAAGTCGATTCCGTGAAAGATTCGCAAAAGCTGCGTTTGGTCGTACAGGCTCGGTCCGGATGTCTTGTGACCCTCCCGCACTATTCACGCAGCCCGAACATCGTCGACAAGTGACAGTGGAACGCTGCCGACGAGAACGATCGCTGTTGTGCATCACAACAACAACAACGACGACGACGGTTGTGGAGTGTACACAGCAACAACAACAACAACAACGCAACAACCATCCTCACCTTTGGTGTTTAACGACTTGAAACTTCAACATTATCCTCGGTGTGGCCCAGTATCAACACCAGACAAAATTAGTTGGCACCTCGCTTCTCTACTCTTTGGTTCTGTAGGTGAAAATAAAACAAATTGTAATAAGAAAATAGAATAACATTTTTTAAATAAAAAATAGAATAATAAAATAGAATAATAAAATAGAATAATAAAATAATAAATATTAAATGAAAATAACAAAAATCGAGTTATTTTTATTATTTTATTAATCTAATAATCTAGAATTACCTCGCTTCTCGCTTCAAACGTCCACGCGAATCGCCGTCTTCATCCATCCAAAGCCATCACCTCCACCACCATCACCTCCACCACCATCACCTCCACCACCATCATCATCACGACACCAGAATGGTGAAGTTTGGTCAAACACAACTCGGCCAAATCGCCTCCTCGACGGGAGTCTCGTCTTGTTGGGATCGCTCGCGAAACGTCGAACTTCAGAGCGCAAGCGAAACGCCGGTGGATTTCGACCCTTGGGCGTTCTGCTCCACGCCCTGTCCGCTCCAAGCCCCGTTACGACTGCGCCTCTTCTGCTGAGTCACCGTGAAAGTTCCACAAGTCGCGATGACGCCCCCTCCACCCCGCACCCCCCAGTGGCTGTCACAACGAAACTCTTGAGCGCGC